>NC_088397.1:95150295-95157795 GCF_034236695.1 Oncorhynchus nerka | reverse complement strand
ATCAACAGCCTGATCAACTCTATGTGAAGGAGATGTGTCGTGCTGCGTGATGCAAATTGTGCTCAATACTGACTGTGTCACGTGTGCTCCCTTTCCGGCCTCTAGGTCGCCAGGCTGCTCGTTATGGCGCACACCTGTCACCAACGTTACACTCATAATGACACTCACCTGGACTCCATCACCTCCTTGATTACCTGTCCTTTATATTGTCACCTCCCTTTGGTTTCTTCCCCAGTCGTCAGTGTTCCTGTTTCATGTCGGTGCGGCTGTTTGTGTTTCTTGTTTTGTTCGTTTATTTATTAAATGTATTCACTCACTAAACTTGCTTCCCAACTCTCATCGGACATCGTTACAGAATGACGACTCAACAAAGGAAAGCATCAGGGAGTGTTTCTTTTATCTTTTTTTTGTGTTGGAGGTGATGTCGGGTCTGGGTGTTGGAGCCGGATCTACCTGCGAGGCCTCAGCGGGTTTGAGAGACTCCCGTGCCTCAGCTGGGTGAACAGGTTCCCGTGCCTCGGCCGAGGCAACCAGGGAGGTCTCAGCCGGCTCATCAGGCTCGCACTCCTCAGCCGGTTCGTCAGGTTTCTGCGCCTCAGCGGAGGCGACTGGTCCCCTCCGGATCCCCGGGATCGTCCCTTTGGTTGGCGTACTGCGGCTGGAGAGGGGGTACTGTCACGCATGCTCTCATGCTCACTCTTCGGCACTCCAGGTCGTCATGCTCCCGCGCCTCAGCCGGATCGTCAGGTTCCAACACCTTAGCAGAGGTGACCGGTCTGCTCCTAATCCCCAAGACCGCGCCGGGGAGGGGGTACTGTCACGTGTGCTCCTCCCTCTCCAGCCTCTAGGTCGCCAGGCTGCTCGTTATGGCGCACGCCTGTCACCATCGTTACACTCATAATGACACTCACCTGGACTCCATCACCTCCTTGATTACCTGTCCTTTATATCTCACCTCCCTTTGGTTTCTTCCCCAGTCGTCATTGTTCCTGTTTCATGTTGGTGCAGCTGTTGGTATTTCTAGTTTTGTTAGTTTATTTATTAAATGTATTGACTCCCTGAACTTGTTTCCCGACTCTCAGCGTACGTCGTTACAGACTGGTTGTCTGATCCACGGTCCTACTTCTTTTTGTTTGTTAAAGGTATCTGTGACCAACAGATGCATATCTGTATTCCTAGTCTTGTGAAATCCATAGATTAGGGCCTAATGGATATATTTCAATTGACTGATTTCTGTATATGAACTGTGTGTAACTCAGTAAAATCTTTGAAATTGTTGCGTTTATTTTTGTTCCGTGTAGTTCCAACAGTGCGGTAATATCATTACATACATAATCCAAAAAGTTTAAAGAAGGAAATTAAGAAACATTAGAAACATTGTTCTGAGCAAATAATGTAAGAAATAAGAGACACAGAGAGCCATCTTGTTATCCAGGCGCCATCTTGTTATTCAGGCTCTGTCTTTAAAAGTTAACTGAGTAAGAGAGGTAGAGAGAGAGAGAGAGAGACTCTTATTCCGGGACGCATTGCCTTCTGCCAATGTGGAAATCATCTCTTTGTTTATTGTTAAAAGACTTTGGGTAACTGACAGTTCCTTCATGTGGTACGACACAGAATCATAATAGCTGTTTTGTGTTTGATCTCCAATGGTTCCTGACAGAACGACCACGTGGCATTTGGTTCTGGATGCTTCAATAAAACACACTGTGCTCATGGGAAGAAAGTAGCGTGTGACCATCCTCTCTAGGGTGTCCAATCAAAAAACACATGTTTTGACCATTGTGTCTAAGAAAACCAAACTCATGTCTCTATCATACGATCCTAACGAAGCTCGAACAAGGAGAGGAGCCTACTTCGGCGGAAGTCATGACAACTGGTCACTTTCCAGTTCAACTCATCATCTTTCTTCTCAAATCCGGAGGACATGAAACAATACATGTAGATGTAAGATGGAAATATCGATTTTGAGACATTACATAGTATCTTCATATTTTCATAAATTCCAGTTCTTTTTTTTGTGATTTCTAAACAAAACAAGCGTATCTCTGTGAAATTTCAACGGAGCGCTGAGCAAATATGAAGCTTTTTATTTTCAAAGCCTTTTCAAAATATTTATTTCAGCTCGTGTCATGCTAATTTAGCTTTTTGCGACCTGTGAAAACAACTTTTTGAGATTTTTGGTTCCAACCGTCGCCGTGTCTTTGTGAGACGCAGATTAGGTGACCGGATGATCTCAGCATGTGTCGTTTCCACCGTGAAGCATGGAGGAGGAGGTGCTATCATGTGGGGGTGCTCTGCTGGTGACACGGTCTGTGATTTATTCAGAATTCAAGGCACACTTAACCAGTATGGCTACCACAGCATTCTGCAGTGATACGCCATCCCATCTGGTTTGCTCTTAGTGGGACTATAATTTGTTTTTCAACGGGTCAATGACCCAACACACCTCCAGGCTGTGTAAGGGCTATTTGACCAAGAAGGAGAGTGATGGAGTGCTGCATCAGATGACCTGGCCTCCACAATCACCAAACCTCAACCCAATTGAGATGGTTTTGGATAAGTTGGACCGCAGAGTGAAGGAAAAGCAGCCAACAAGTGCTCAGCATATGTGGGAACTCCTTCAAGACTGTTGGAAAAATCATTCCAGGTGAAGCTGGTTGAGAGAATGCCAAGAGTGTGGAACGCTCTCATCAAGGCAAAGGGTGGCTTTGATTTGTTTTCCACTTTTCTGGTTACTACATGATTCCATATGTGTTATTTCATAGTTTTGATGTCTTCACTATTTTTCTACAATGTAGAAAATAGTCAAAAATAAAGAAAAACTGTTGAATGGAGTAGGTGTGTCCAAATTCTTGACTGTTACTGTATGTGTGTGATTATTAGAGATTGATTTGGTTTGGTAGTATTGGTAGTTTATTATGGTGATCAGTGCATTATAATCTTCTCAGATGCACCCATACATCAGGACGACCAGACGAACCGTTCTGAAACAAGAAGACCAAGCCTGAGTCCATGTCTTCTGTATACCATTGTGTCCTGCATCAACCCCAATTCTGTATCAAACCACTCTCACGCCACTGTGATACTCTTTCTGCCAGTTATTGACACTCAGGGGGAGCTTTTGGCGAAAGATAAAGCCCCCCCGCCCTCGTTTCTGGCCCAAATGGACCGTTCCTGGATGGCTTTGAGTGCGTTAATCAGATGCTATTTACTGGTTTGCACGGTCCACACTGTGTTTGTTAGGGGGGGATATTGCCAGGCTTATCCTCTCACGTCCAGCTAGGCCTGCCAAGGATAATAGGAGACAAACCATTCATTCTGTTTCTTAATCTGCAATTCATTCTCTCTCTCTCTGGCCTTCTCTCTCTCTCTCTCTCTCTCTCTCCCTCTGGCCTTCTCTCTCCCTCTCCCTCTGGTCTCTCTCTCTCTCTCTCTCTCTCTCTCTGGCCTTCTGTCTCCCTCTGGTCTTCTCTCTCTCTCCCTCTGGTCTGCTCTCTCTCTCCCTCTGGCCTTCTCTCTCTCTCTGGCCTTCTCTCTCTCTCCCTCTGGCCTCTCTCTCTCCCTCTGGCCTTCTCTCTCTCCCTCTGTCTTTCTCTCTCTCTCCCTCTGGCCTCTCTCTCTCCCTCTGGCCTTCTCTCTCTCTCCCTCTGGCCTCTCTCTCTCCCTCTGGCCTTCTCTCTCTCTCTCTCTGGCCTTCTGTCTCCCTCTGGCCTTCTGTCTCCCTCTGGTCTTCTCTCTCTCTCCCTCTGGTCTGCTCTCTCTCTCCCTCTGGCCTTCTCTCTCTCTCCCTCTGGCCTCTCTCTCTCCCTCTGGCCTTCTCTCTCTCTCCCTCTGGCCTTCTCTCTCTCCCTCTGGCCTTCTCTCTCTCTCCCTCTGGCCTTCTCTCTCTCTCCCTCTGTGTTTCTCTCTCTCTCCCTCTGGCCTTCTCTCTCTCTCCCTCTGTCCTTCTCTCTCTCTCCCTCTGTCCTTCTCTCTCTCTCCCTCTGGTCTGCTCTCTCTCTCCCTCTGGCCTTCTCTCTCTCTCCCTCTGGCCTTCTCTCTCTCTCCCTCTGGCCTTCTCTATCGCTCCCTCTGGCCTTCTGTTATTCTCAGTAGGAGGAGCCTAGCATGTTGATATTCTCAGTAGGAGGAGCCTAGCATGTTGACATTTTCAGTAGGAGGAGCCTAGCATGCTGTTATTCTTAGTAGGAGGAGCCTAGAATGCTGATATTCTCAGTAGGAGGAGCCTAGCATGCTGTTATTCTTAGTAGGAGGAGCCTAGTATGCTGATATTATCAGTAGGAGGAGCCTAGCATGCTGTTATACTTAGTAGGAGGAGCCTAGCATGCTGTTATTCTCAGTAGGAGGAGCCTAGCATATTGATATTCTCAGTAGGAGGAGCCTAGCATGTTGATATTCTCAGTAGGAGGAGCCTAGCATGCTGATATTCTCAGTAGGAGGAGCCTAGCATGCTGACATTTGCAGTAGGAGGAGCCTAGCATGCTGACATTCGCAGTAGGAGGAGCCTAGCTAGCATGTTGATATTCTCAGTAGGAGGAGCCTAGCATGTTGATATTTGTTGTTTACTGCAGCCGTTTTTACTAAATGTTCTAAATAGTACGTAGTACAATTAGTACACAGTATGTAGTTTAAAACGCCTAAAACTGCCTGTAGCTCAGGCCCTGAAGCAAGGATATGCATATTCTTGGTACCATTTGAAAGGAAGTTTATGGAAATGTGAAAGGCATGTAGTAGAATATAACACAATAGATCTGGTAAAAGATAATACAAAGAAAACTGTTCTTTTGTATTTTTTTGTATCATCATCTTTGAAATGCAAGAGAAAGGCTATAATGTATTATTCCAGCCCAGGTGCAATTTAGATATTGGCCACTAGATGGCAGCAGTGTATGTGCAAACGTTTAGACTGATCCAATGAAGCATTGCATTTATGTTCCAAATTTTGTATCAAGACTGCCCAAATGAGCCTATTTTTTAAATTAATAACTTAAAAATTGTGAACCCTCCTCAAACAATAGTATGTACCATGGTATTATTTGACTGTAACAGCTACTGTAAATTGGACTGTGCAGTTAGATTAACAAGAATTTAATCTTTCTGCCAATATCAGATATGTCCTGGGAAATGTTCTTGTTACTTACAAAGTCATGCTAATCGCATTAGCCTACATTAGCTCAACCGTCCCATGGATGGAACACAGATCCCGAAGAATTCAGTAGACAAACCAGATTTCAGACACGGCCAGAGTGAAAGAGACCTAATCTATCTGTTTTGACAGTGAGAGTGAGTGACAGTTAGCCGATGCAATATCTGTTGTTCAGAACTGAAACACAATGTACTCTCTGTGTCAGTCTTAGACATTCTTTAGGTGCTGAGTAATGCTGTATGTGGTATCAGTAAAGAAAGTAGCTCCTTGTACCCAGCTAGCCAAGCAGCATAACAGGGAACGTAGCACAGCGGCTTAGCTTTGCCCCAGAAACCCTGAAACGCACATGAAACTCACCTGCCTCAGACTGCCTTAGACTGCCTGCCTCAGACTGCCTCAGACTGCCTTAGACTGCCTGCCTCAGACTGCCTGCCTCAGACTGCCTGCCTCAGACTGCCTGCCTTAGACTGCCTGCCTCAGACTGCTTCAGACGGACTGCTTCAGACTGGCTCAGACTGCGTGCCTCAGACTGCTTCAGACTGGCTCAGACTGCCTGCCTCAGACTGCCTTAGACTGCCTGCCTCAGACTGCCTGCCTCAGACTGCCTGCCTCAGACTGCCTGCCTTAGACTGCCTGCCTCAGACTGCTTCAGACGGACTGCTTCAGACTGGCTCAGACTGCGTGCCTCAGACTGCTTCAGACTGGCTCAGACTGCCTGCCTCAGACTGGCTCAGACTGGCTCAGACTGCCTGCCTCAGACTGGCTCAGACTGCCTGCCTTAGACTGCCTGCCTCAGACTGCTTCAGACGGACTGCTTCAGACTGGCTCAGACTGCGTGCCTCAGACTGCTTCAGACTGGCTCAGACTGCCTGCCTCAGACTGGCTCAGACTGGCTCAGACTGCCTGCCTCAGACTGGCTCAGACTGCCTGCCTCAGACTGCCTGCCTCAGACTGCTTCAGACTGCCTCAGACTGCCTGCCTCAGACTGCCTCAGACTGCCTGCCTCAGACTGGCTCAGACTGCCTCAGACTGCCTGCCTCAGACTGCCTGCCTCAGACTGGCTCAGACTGCCTGCCTCAGACTGGCTCAGACTGCCTGCCTCAGACTGCCTGCCTCAGACTGCCTGCCTCAGACTGGCTCAGACTGCCTGCCTCAGACTGGCTCAGACTGCCTGCCTCAGACTGGCTCAGACTGCCTGCCTCAGACTGCCTGCCTCAGACTGCCTGCCTCAGACTGCTTCAGACTGCCTGCCTCAGACTGGCTCAGACTGCCTGCCTCAGACTGGCTCAGACTGCCTGCCTCAGACTGCCTCAGACTGCCTGCCTCAGACTGCTTCAGACTGCCTGCCTCAGACTGCCTGCCTCAGATTGGCTCAGACTGCCTGCCTTTCTACTATCTTATCTCATCTCTCAATCTTCATTCACACAAGAACATTAACACCACTATAGCCACTATGTTATGACCTATGGTAGTCACTATAGTCACTATGTTATGACCTATGGTAGTCACTATAGCCACTATGTTATGACCTATGGTAGTCACTATAGTCACTATGTTATGACCTATGGTAGTCACTATAGTCACTATGTTATGACCTATGGTAGTCACTATAGTCACTATGTTATGACCTATTTACATTTACATTTAAGTCATTTAGCAGACGCTCTTATCCAGAGCGACTTACAAATTGGTGCATTCACCTTATGACCTCCAGTGGAACAGTAGTGCATCTAAATCTTTTCAGGGGGAGGGGGGGTGAGAGGGATTACTTTATCCTATCCTAGGTATTCCTTAAAGAGGTGGGGTTTCAGGTGTCTCCGGAAGGTGGTGATTGACTCCGCTGTGCTGGCGTCGTGAGGGAGTTTGTTCCACCATTGGGGGGCCAGAGCAGCGAACAGTTTTGACTGGGCTGAGCGGGAACTGTACTTCCTCAGTGGTAGGGAGGCGAGCAGGCCAGAGGTGGATGAACGCAGTGCCCTTGTTTGGGTGTAGGGCCTGATCAGAGCCTGGAGGTACTGAGGTGCCGTTCCCCTCACAGCTCCGTAGGCAAGCACCATGGTCTTGTAGCGGATGCGAGCTTCAACTGGAAGCCAGTGGAGGGAGCGGAGGAGCGGGGTGACGTGAGAGAACTTGGGAAGGTTGAACACCAGACGGGCTGCGGCGTTCTGGATGAGTTGTAGGGGTTTAATGGCACAGGCAGGGAGCCCAGCCAACAGCGAGTTGCAGTAATCCAGACGGGAGATGACAAGTGCCTGGATTAGGACCTGCGCCGCTTCCTGTGTGAGGCAGGGTCGTACTCTGCGGATGTTGTAGAGCATGAACCTACAGGAACGGGCCACCGCCTTGATGTTAGT
>NC_088397.1:95100295-95145295 GCF_034236695.1 Oncorhynchus nerka | reverse complement strand
ATCAGAAAATGGCACCCTAGTCCCTATATCCCAAATGGCACCCTAGTCCCTATTTCCCAAATGGCACCCTAGTCCCTATATCCCAAATGGCACCCTAGTCCCTATATCCCAAATGGCACCCTAGTCCCTATATCCCAAATGGCACCCTAGTCCCTATATCCCAAATGGCACCCTAGTCCCTATATCCCAAATGGCACCCTAGTCCCTATGCGGTTCTGGCCCATACGAGTGCACGAAATAGTAAACTCAGGTACCATTGCAGATTAGAGGAAGAGATAACATAGAGATCTGGCAGCATATAGGTTCACACTTCCTTCACACCACAACAGAATGAGGGAACCCAGCTGGAGTATACATACCAGTATTCTAATGGGAGTTGCCCCCCAAAACAAACCTGATGTTTCCTGTGTTGGTAATTGGTTTGTTTTACTGTCAGATTTCAGAGAGCTTTGTGAACAGTAAGGGGTTGTGTGGCTCATTTGGTCTGTGTGTGTGTGTGCGTGTGTGTGTGCGTGTGTGTGCGTGCGTGCGTTGTGTGCGTGTGCGTGTGTGTGTGTGTGTGTGTGTGCGTGCGTGCGTGTGTGTGTGTGCGTCCGTGTGTGTGTGTGCGTGTGTGTGTGCGTGCGTGCGTGTGTGTGTGTGTGCGTGTGTATAATCAGTGTAGTTATGGTCATGACACGTGGGATCAACGTACTACTGTGGTATTAGTCTGTTACACAGTCAGTTACAGTGTGACTGTATTTAGTCTACAGTGTGACTGTCTTTAGTTTACAGTGTGACTGTGACTCTAGTTTACAGTGTGACTGTCTTTAGTTTACAGTGTGACTGGGTCTTTAGTTTACAGTGTGACTGTCTTTAGTTTACAGTGTGACTGTCTTTAGTTTACAGTGTGACTGGTCTTTAGTTTCAGTTTAGTTTACAGTGTGACTGTTTTTAGTTTACAGTGTAACTGTGTCTTTAGTTTTTAGTTTACAGTGTGACTGTCTTTAGTTTACAGTGTGACTGTGTTTAGTTTACAGTGTGACTGTGTCTTTAGTTTACAGTGTGACTGTCTTTAGTTTACAGTGTGACTGGGTCTTTAGTTTACAGTGTGACTGTCTTTAGTTTACAGTGTGACTGTCTTTAGTTTACAGTGTGACTGTGTCTTTAGTTTACAGTGAGACTGGGCCTTTAGTTTACAGTGTGACTGTGTCTTTAGTTTACAGTGTGACTGTGTCTTTAGTTTACAGTGTGACTGTCTTTAGTTTACAGTGTGACTGTCTTTAGTTTACAGTGTGACTGTCTTTTTACAGTGACTGTCTTTGACTGTGTCCTTAGTTTACAGTGTGACTGTGTCCTTAGTTTACAGTGTGACTGTCTTTAGTTTACAGTGTGACTGTGTCTTTAGTTTACAGTGTGACTGTCTTTAGTTTACAGTGTGACTGTGACTCTAGTTTACAGTGTGACTGTGTCTTTAGTTTACAGTTTGACTGTGTCTTTAGTTTACAGTGTGAATGTGTCTTTAGTTTACAGTGTGACTGTGACTCTAGTTTACAGTGTGACTGTGTCTTTAGTTTACAGTGTGACTGTGTCTTTAGTTTACAGTGTGACTGTGTCTTTAGTTTACAGTGTGACTGTGACTCTAGTTTACAGTGTGACTGTGACTCTAGTTTACAGTGTGACTGTGTCTTTAGTTTACAGTGTGACTGTGTCTTTAGTTTACAGTGTGACTGTGACTGTGACTGTCTTTAGTTTACAGTGTGACTGTGACTCTAGTTTACAGTGTGACGGTGACTCTAGTTTACAGTGTGACGGTGACTCTAGTTTACAGTGTGACTGTGTCTTTAGTTTACAGTGTGACTGGGTCTTTAGTTTACAGTGTGACTGTGTCTTTAGTTTACAGTGTGACTGGGCCTTTAGTTTACAGTGTGACTGTGTCTTTAGTTTACAGTGTGACTGTGTCTTTAGTTTACAGTGTGACTGTGTCTTTAGTTTACAGTGTGACTGGGTCTTTAGTTTACAGTGTGACTGTGTCTTTAGTTTACAGTGTGACTGGGCCTTTAGTTTACAGTGTGACTGTCTTTAGTTTACAGTGTGACTGTCTTTAGTTTACAGTGTGACTGTCTTTAGTTTACAGTGTGACTGTCTTTAGTTTACAGTGTGACTGTCTTTAGTTTACAGTGTGACTGTCTTTAGTTTACAGTGTGACTGTGTCTTTAGTTTACAGTGTGACTGTGTCTTTAGTTTACAGTGTGACTGTCTTTAGTTTACAGTGTGACTGTCTTTAGTTTACAGTGTGACTGTGTCTTTAGTTTACAGTGTGACTGTCTTTAGTTTACAGTGTGACTGTGTCTTTAGTTTACAGTGTGACTGGGCCTTTAGTTTACAGTGTGACTGTGACTTTAGTTTACAGTGTGACTGTGTCTTTAGTTTACAGTGTGACTGTGTCTTTAGTTTACAGTGTGACTGTCTTTAGTTTACAGTGTGACTGTGTCTTTAGTTTACAGTGTGACTGTCTTTAGTTTACAGTGTGACTGTGACTCTAGTTTACAGTGTGACTGGGTCTTCAGTTTACAGTGTGACTGTCTTTAGTTTACAGTGTGACTGTCTTTAGTTTACAGTGTGACTGTGTCTTTATTTTACAGTGTGACTGTGACTCTAGTTTACAGTCTGACTGCGTCTTTAGTTTACAGTGTGACTGTGTCTTTAGTTTACAGTGTGACTGGGTCTTTAGTTTACAGTGTGACTGTCTTTAGTTTACAGTGTGACTGTGTCTTTAGTTTACAGTGTGACTGTGTCTTTAGTTTACAGTGTGACTGTGTCTTTAGTTTACAGTGTGACTGTCTTTAGTTTACAGTGTGACTGTCTTTAGTTTACAGTGTGACTGTGTCTTTAGTTTACAGTGTGACTGTCTTTAGTTTACAGTGTGACTGTGCCTTTAGTTTACAGTGTGACTTTCTTCAGTTTACAGTGTGACTGGGTCTTCAGTTTACAGTGTGACTGTGACTCTAGTTTACAGTGTGACTGTGTCTTTAGTTTACAGTGTGACTGTAGTTTACAGTGTGACTGTGTCTTTAGTTTACAGTGTCTTTGACTGTGACTGTCTTTAGTTTACAGTGTGACAGTGTGACTGTGTCTTTAGTTTTAGTTTACAGTGTGTCTTTAGTTTACAGTGTGTCTTTAGTTTACAGTGTGACTGTGTCTTTGTTTACAGTGTGACTCTTTAGTTTACAGTGTGACTGTGTCTTTAGTTTACAGTGTGACTGTGTCTTTAGTTTACAGTGTGACTGTCTTTAGTTTACAGTGTGACTGTGTCTTTAGTTTACAGTGTGACTGTGTCTTTAGTTTACAGTGTGACTGTGTCTTTAGTTTACAGTGTGACTGTGTCTTTAGTTTACAGTGTGACTGTCTTTAGTTTACAGTGTGACTGTCTTTAGTTTAGTGTGACTGTGTCTTTGTTTACAGTGTGTGTCTTTAGTTTACAGTGTGACTGTCTTTAGTTTACAGTGTGACTGTGTCTAGTTTACAGTGTGAGTCTTTTTACAGTGTGACTGTGTGACAGTGTGACTGTTCTTTAGTTTACAGTGTGACTGTGTCTAGTTTACAGTGTGACTGTGTCTTTAGTTTACAGTGTGACTGTGTCTTTAGTTTACAGTGTGACTGTCTTTAGTTTACAGTGTGACTTAGTTTACAGTGTGGCTGTGTCTTTAGTTTACAGTGTGACTGTGTCTTTAGTTTACAGTGTGACTGTGTCTTTAGTTTACAGTGTGACTGTGTCTTTAGTTTACAGTGTGACTGTGACTTTAGTTTACAGTGTGACTGTGTCTTTAGTTTACAGTGTGACTGTGTCTTTAGTTTACAGTGTGACTGTCTTTAGTTTACAGTGTGACTGTGACTTTAGTTTACAGTGTGTCTTTAGACAGTGTGACTGTCTTTAGTTTACAGTGTGTGTGACTGTGGTCTTTAGTTTACAGTGTCTTTGACAGTGTGACTGTCTCTAGTTTACAGTGTGACTGTGTCTTTAGTTTACAGTGTGACATGGGTCTTTAGTTTACAGTGTGACTGTGTCTTTAGTTTACAGTGTGACTGTGACTCTAGTTTACAGTGTGACTGTGTCTTTAGTTTACAGTGTGACTGTGACTCTAGTTTACAGTGTGACTGTGTCTTTAGTTTACAGTGTGACTGGGTCTTTAGTTTACAGTGTGACTGTGTCTTTAGTTTACAGTGTGACTGTGACTCTAGTTTACAGTGTGACTTGATATTTAGTTTACAGTGTGACTGTGTCTTTGTTTACTGTGACATGGGTCTTTAGTTTACAGTGTGACTGTGTCTTTAGTTTACAGTGTGACTGTGACTCTAGTTTACAGTGTGACTGGTCTTTAGTTTACAGTGTGACTGTTTAGTTTACAGTGTGACTGTGTCTTTAGTTTACAGTGTGACTGTGTCTTTAGTTTACAGTGTGACTGTGACTCTAGTTTACAGTGTGACTGTGTCTTTAGTTTACAGTGTGACATGGGTCTTTAGTTTACAGTGTGACTGTGTCTTTAGTTTACAGTGTGACTGTGACTCTAGTTTACAGTGTGACTGTGTCTCTAGTTTACAGTGTGACTGTGACTGTGACTCTAGTTTACAGTGTAGCTGGTGTTAGATTAGTCAGGTTATCAGCCTGGAAGCAGAAATGGACCAACACCTAGTGTAACGTGTGCACTGGGAGTCAGGAAGCAAGTTCAGGGAGTGAATCATTAATAAACAAATTATACAAAACAAGAAACATGAACAACACACAGACATGAAACTGGAACAGAAACAATGACGCCTGGGGAAGGAAACAAAGGGAGAGACAGATATAGGGAAGGAACCAATGGGAGAGACAGATATAGGGAAGGAACCAAAGGGAGTGACATATATAGGGAAGGAACCAAAGGGAGAGACATAGAGGCCGAAGAGGGAGGAGCACACGTGACCCCTGGCCTCCGTGCCTTAGTTTGTCGACCAATTCGCTTGCAACATTAGGATCATGAGTTAAATTCCAGCTGGGGGGCTACCTTTACAAAATAAATGTACGCGCTCGTGACTAATCGCTTTCTCTAAAAGTGTATGCTGAACGGCATATATGACAATATAGCCTGGTCCTACATCTGGGCTGTCTTGCCAGCAACGACAAGAGAGTTGTCAAGACAGCACACACAGGCCTTGGACCAGGCTAGGCAACACCAAGGTTGTGGGTGCAATTATTATCAATAGTTGTTTCGGGATGGTGGATGGCTTTTCTCTTTGGTTCTGGGAGAGAGAAGAGACTCATAACAGTTAAATGAAATGGATTATAGAATAGACACAAGAAGACCTTGTCCATCTTTGTCACAATGATGTATAAGCCGCTTTGTCTGATCACAGTTAATTCAGTCAATCGTTTCTTCTGGGAGTCAGAATGAATCAGGGCGAGGTTAGCCTGTGATCGGGGTGTTTGTGGGGCAGTGAAGGCCTCTTTGTTTGTAATGAAAGCGTCACTGAGTAGACTGTGTTTTATTTGGGCTAGTTTGTGGGTTTTTGTTTTGGTGTGAAAAGCGGACAGTTTGGAGTAATGGGTGTTAGTGTGATTAGTGGTGTGTGTTTGGCTGACACAGCTAGGAGGACAGAGGCTTGGTTTCAAGCTAGACAGTGTTTAAAGACTCTGCAGATGTCCCCCCCCCCTCAACTCCCTTCTCTTTAGAACACACACTCTCTCTCTCCCTGTGACTCCCATCTCAACGCCTGAAGGGAGAGGGAGCAGAGCTTCCAACTAGCCCTCTGAGCCTGCTAATTATTAATATTGATGAGGGGATGATGAGAGAGAGAGAGAGACAGAGAGAGAGACAGAGAGAGAGAGAGACAGAGAGAGAGAGAGACAGACAGACAGACAGACAGACAGACAGACAGACAGACAGAGACAGAGAGGTAGATAACAGATTAGTCAGAAGTGAGCTGCTCTCTGTGTGAAGATGTGTGTGTGTGTGTGTGTGTGTGTGTGTGTGTGTGTGTGTGTGTGTGTGTGTGTGTGTGTGTGTGTGTGTCTTAAGACAGTCTGTGTCTACTTAATCAACTTAATCAAACTTGCAGAGAAGATTAGCGCAGCGACGCTTAATCAGTAAATCCAAATACTTCGTTTGTGATGTAATGGATACTCAGTTTAGATTACTGTGATGTAATGGATACTCAGTTTAGATTACTGTGATTATTGTGATGTAATGGATACTCAGTTTAGCGAACATCCCCATCTGTGTGTGGTCAGCCTTAGTGTGGTCAGTCTATGTGTGGTCAGCCTTAGTGTGGTCAGCCTTAGTGTGGTCAGTCTATGTGTGGTCAGTCTATGTGTGGTCAGTCTATGTGTGGTCAGTCTATGTGTGGTCAGCCTTAGTGTGGTCAGTCTATGTGTGGTCAGTCTATGTGTGGTCAGCCTTAGTGTGGTCAGTCTATGTGTGGTCAGCCTTAGTGTGGTCAGCCTTTATGTGGTCAGCCTTTATGTGGTCAGCCTTTATGTGGTCAGCCTTAGTGTGGTCAGTCTATGTGTGGTCAGTCTATGTGTGGTCAGTCTATGTGTGGTCAGTCTATGTGTGGTCAGCCTTAGTGTGGTCAGTCTATGTGTGGTCAGTCTATGTGTGGTCAGCCTTAGTGTGGTCAGTCTATGTGTGGTCAGTCTATGTGTGGTCAGCCTTAGTGTGGTCAGCCTTTATGTGGTCAGCCTTAGTGTGGTCAGTCTATGTGTGGTCAGCCTTAGTGTGGTCAGTCTATGTGTGGTCAGTCTATGTGTGGTCAGCCTTAGTGTGGTCAGTCTATGTGTGGTCAGTCTATGTGTGGTCAGCCTTAAGTGTGGTCAGTCTATGTGTGGTCAGTCTATGTGTGGTCAGCCTTAGTGTGGTCAGTCTATGTGTGGTCAGTCTATGTGTGGTCAGCCTTAGTGTGGTCAGTCTATGTGTGGTCAGTCTATGTGTGGTCAGCCTTAGTGTGGTCAGCCTTTATGTGGTCAGCCTTTATGTGGTCAGCCTTTATGTGGTCAGCCTTAGTGTGGTCAGTCTATGTGTGGTCAGTCTATGTGTGGTCAGTCTATGTGTGGTCAGCCTTTATGTGTGGTCAGTCTATGTGTGGTCAGTCTTAGTGTGGTCAGCCTTTATGTGGTCAGTCTATGTGTGGTCAGCCTTAGTGTGGTCAGTCTATGTGTGGTCAGTCTATGTGTGGTCAGTCTATGTGTGGTCAGCCTTTATGTGGTCAGCCTTAGTGTGGTCAGTCTATGTG
Organism: Oncorhynchus nerka; assembly: GCF_034236695.1. Classification (NCBI taxonomy): domain Eukaryota; kingdom Metazoa; phylum Chordata; class Actinopteri; order Salmoniformes; family Salmonidae; genus Oncorhynchus; species Oncorhynchus nerka. Next base: position 95,138,047 of record NC_088397.1, on the reverse strand, counting down.
TGGTCAGCCTTTATGTGGTCAGCCTTAGTGTGGTCAGTCTATGTGTGGTCAGTCTTAGTGTGGTCAGCCTTTATGTGGTCAGTCTATGTGTGGTCAGCCTTAGTGTGGTCAGCCTTTATGTGGTCAGCCTTAGTGTGGTCAGTCTATGTGTGGTCAGTCTTAGTGTGGTCAGCCTTTATGTGGTCAGTCTATGTGTGGTCAGCCTTAGTGTGGTCAGTCTATGTGTGGTCAGTCTATGTGTGGTCAGCCTTTATGTGGTCAGTCTTAGTGTGGTCAGCCTTTATGTGGTCAGTCTATGTGTGGTCAGTCTATGTGTGGTCAGTCTATGTGTGGTCAGCCTTTATGTGGTCAGTCTTAGTGTGGTCAGCCTTTATGTGGTCAGTCTATGTGTGGTCAGTCTATGTGTGGTAAGTCTATGTGTGGTCAGCCTTTATGTGGTCAGCCTTTATGTGGTCAGCCTTAGTGTGGTCAGCCTTTATGTGGTCAGCCTTAGTGTGGTCAGCCTTAGTGTGGTCAGCCTGTGTGTGGTCAGTCTTAGTGTGGTCAGCCTTAGTGTGGTCAGCCTGTGTGTGGTCAGTCTATGTGTGGTCAGCCTTAGTGTGGTCAGTCTATGTGTGGTCAGTCTTTATGTGGTCAGTCTTTATGTGGTCAGCCTTAGTGTGGTCAGCCTTTATGTGGTCAGCCTTTATGTGGTCAGCCTTTATGTGGTCAGTCTATGTGTGGTCAGCCTTAGTGTGGTCAGCCTTTATGTGGTCAGCCTTTATGTGGTCAGTCTATGTGTGGTCAGCCTTTATGTGGTCAGTCTATGTGTGGTCAGCCTTAGTGTGGTCAGTCTATGTGTGGTCAGTCTTTATGTGGTCAGTCTTTATGTGGTCAGCCTTTATGTGTGGTCAGTCTATGTGTGGTCAGTCTATGTGTGGTCAGTCTATGTGTGGTCAGTCTATGTGTGGTCAGCCTTTATGTGGTCAGCCTTTATGTGTTGTCAGTCTATGTGTGGTCAGCCTTTATGTGGTCAGCCTTTATGTGGTCAGCCTTTATGTGGTCAGCCTTAGTGTGGTCAGCCTTTATGTGGTCAGCCTTTATGTGGTCAGTCTATGTGTGGTCAGCCTTTATGTGGTCAGCCTTAGTGTGGTCAGCCTTAGTGTGGTCAGCCTTAGTGTGGTCAGCCTTAGTGTGGTCAGCCTTAGTGTGGTCAGCCTTAGTGTGGTCAGCCTTTATGTGGTCAGCCTTTATGTGGTCAGCCTTTATGTGGTCAGCCTATGTGTGGTCAGTCTATGTGTGGTCAGCCTTTATGTGGTCAGCCTTTATGTGGTCAGCCTTAGTGTGGTCAGCCTTTATGTGGTCAGCCTTAGTGTGGTCAGCCTTTATGTGGTCAGCCTTAGTGTGGTCAGCCTTAGTGTGGTCAGCCTTTATGTGGTCAGCCTTAGTGTGGTCAGTCTTTATGTGGTCAGCCTTTATGTGGTCAGCCTTTATGTGGTCAGTCTATGTGTGGTCAGTCTATGTGTGGTCAGCCTTAGTGTGGTCAGCCTTTATGTGGTCAGTCTTTATGTGGTCAGCCTTTATGTGGTCAGCCTTTATGTGGTCAGTCTATGTGTGGTCAGTCTATGTGTGGTCAGTCTATGTGTGGTCAGCCTTTATGTGGTCAGCCTTAGTGTGGTCAGCCTTTATGTGGTCAGCCTTAGTGTGGTCAGACTTTATGTGGTCAGCCTTAGTGTGGTCAGTCTTTATGTGGTCAGCCTTTATGTGGTCAGTCTATGTGTGGTCAGTCTATGTGTGGTCAGCCTTAGTGTGGTCAGCCTTAGTGTGGTCAGCCTTTATGTGGTCAGTCTATGTGTGGTCAGCCTTAGTGTGGTCAGTCTATGTGTGGTCAGTCTTAGTGTGGTCAGCCTTAGTGTGGTCAGTCTATGTGTGGTCAGTCTTAGTGTGGTCAGCCTTAGTGTGGTCAGTCTGTGTGGTCAGCCTTAGTGTGGTCAGCCTTTATGTGGTCAGTCTATGTGTGGTCAGTCTATGTGTGGTCAGTCTTAGTGTTGTCAGTCTATGTGTGGTCAGCCTTAGTGTGGTCAGCCTTAGTGTGGTCAGCCTTAGTGTGGTCAGCCTTAGTGTGGTCAGCCTTTATGTGGTCAGCCTTAGTGTGGTCAGTCTATGTGTTGAATATAAATGTATGGAGTTGGATGGTGATGAATGTGGTTAACACAATGTGTTAATTTTCTATATTCTTTTTGATCAGGAATAATATTTGATTTGATGTGTATGAAATTGTTTGGTGAAATATACCTAAAAGGACAGAAATATACCTAAAAGGACAGAAATATACCTAAAAGGACAGAAATATACCTAAAAGGACAGAAATATACCTAAAAGGACAGAAATATACCTCCTAAAAGGACAGAAATATACCTAAAAGGACAGAAATATACCTCCTAAAAGGACAGAAATATACCTAAAAGGACAGAAATATACCTAAAAGGACAGAAATATACCTAAAAGGACAGAAATATACCAGAAATATACCTAAAAGGACAGAAATATACCTAAAAGGACAGAAATATACCTAAAAGGACAGAAATATACCACCTAAAAGGACAGAAATATACCTAAAAGGACAGAAATATACCTAAAAGGACAGAAATATACCTAAAAGGACAGAAATATACCTCCTAAAAGGACAGAAATATACCTAAAAGGACAGAAATATACCTAAAAGGACAGAAATATACCTAAAAGGACATGAATATACCTAAAAGGACATGAATTTAAATAATAATAGTTGTATTTCCAAATGTGATCGTCATGATTTAGTGACTGCTAAGAATTCCTTTTGATGTCCTGGGATCTTTGAAAAGACAAACTAACTTTCTGTTTTGTCAGCTTAGACTCCAGGCATATATTTTAGTGTTCATCTCTTAGCAGACAGTCGTGTTCTTTTGATGAATGCATTTATGTTTTGAGAAGGCTAGACACATTTTGAAAAAATATTTACTGTTTTTCCAAAACCGGCATTGTTCTAAAAAGTGCTCATAAACGATTGAGAAAAAGCTCTAATATTCTGTAATTAAAAATTATATATATATTTTTTTACAAATAAATAAATACAACAAACATCGTAGAAACAGCAACTCTTTGCTGTATGTTGTTGAATCTCTCTCTAGTCATGGTTTTATGAGGTTTGAAATCTCACCGTATCAACATTGCTATGTGTTCCAGGTTCTGATTGGCCAGCGGTAGGTCTATAGGTGCACTTGATTGGCTATCTGGGCCTGCCGTGTAGGCTGAGTTCCGCCTCCAGGCACATGAAATGGTGATCTGAGCTATCTGATTGGCCAGCGGTAGGTCTATAGGTGCACTTGATTGGCTATCTGGGCCTGCCGGGTAGGCTGAGTTCCGCCTCCAGACACATGAAATGGTGATCTGAGCTATCTGATTGGCCAGCGGTAGGTCTATAGGTGCACTTGATTGGCTATCTGGGCCTGCCAGGTAGGCTGAGTTCCGCCTCCAAACACATGAAATGGTGATCTGAGCTATCTGATTGGCCAGCGGTAGGTCTATAGGTGCACTTGATTGGCTATCTGGGCCTGCCGGGTAGGCTGAGTTCCGCCTCCAGACACATGAAATGGTGATCTGAGCTATCTGATTGGCCAGCGGTAGGTCTATAGGTGCACTTGATTGGCTATCTGGGCCTGCCGTGTAGGCTGAGTTCCGCCTCCAGACACATGAAATGGTGATCTGAGCTATCTGATTGGCCAGCGGTAGGTCTATAGGTGCACTTGATTGGCTATCTGGGCCTGCCGGGTAGGCTGAGTTCCGCCTCCAGACACATGAAATGGTGATCTGAGCTATCTGATTGGCCAGTGAAATGGTTTAAAATGGGATCATTTTACCTCCCGGTGCCAGAGCTGCTGAATCCAGTGAACAGAGATGGAGCCACAAGGATTTATCATCGGATGTTTTTTACAGAAATGTTTGGTGATTGATTTTGGAGATCGACCAGTCGATCACGATCGACCATTTGGTGACCACTGCTGCACACACACACACACACACACACACACACACATTAGAGCGTAACCTTGACATCATGACAGCTTTGTGTTAGATTATTGATTTCTCCAACCCCCTAAAATGCCTGTTCACATGAGTGCCCCAGCATATGTGTGTGTGTGTGTGTGTGTGTGTGTGTGTGTGTGTGTGTGTGTGTGTGTGTGTGTGTGTGTGTGTGTGTGTGTGTGTAGAAAGTCATGCCCTTGTTGAAGGAGGCAGAACTGAGTGATTTCCCCTTAGATAAGCCAGCTGCAAAGTCAGAATTGGTTATATTGCAAAAATTCATGAAAATGTACTTTTTGGTCTTAATTCAAGGTTAGGCATTAGGGTTAGGAGTGTGGTTAAGGTTAGGATTAAAGTCAGGGTTAAGGTTAGGATTAAAGTCAGGGTTAAGGTTAGGATTAAAGTCAGGGTTAAGGTTAGGATTAAAGTCAGGGTTAAGGTTAGGATTAAAGTCAGGGTTAAGGTTAGGATTAAAGTCAGGGTTAAGGTTAGGATTAAAGTCAGGGTTAAGGTTAGGGTTAAAGTCAGGGTTAAGGTTAGGATTAAAGTCAGGGTTAAGGTTAGGGTTAAAGTCAGGGTTAAGGTTAGGGTTCAAATCAGATTGTATGACTTTGTGGCTGTGCCAGCTAGTGACCACTGCAGAGCTGCCTCCAGAACAACATTCATTTATAAAAAAAAGGCTAAACTGCTCAGAGTTCGTCATGACTTCATGGACTCTGACAGGGAGAAGGGTGTTTTTGCAGAATTACCCCTTCCCTCTCTCTCTCTCTCTCTCTCTCTCTCTCTCTCTCTCTCTCTCTCTCTCTCTCTCTCTCTCTCTCTCTCTGTCTCTCTCTCTCTCTCTCTCTCTCACCTCACTCTCTGTCTCTCTCTCCCTCCCTCCCCCTCTCTCCCTCTCTCCCTCCCTCCCTCTCTCTCCCCATCTCTCTCCCTCCCTCCCTCTCTCTCCCCATCTCTCTCTCTATCTCCCCATCTCTCTCTCTGTCTCTCTCTCTCCCCCTCTCTCTCTCTCTCTCTCTGTCTCTCTCTCCCCCTCTCTCTCTATCTCTCCCTCTCTCTCTCTCTCTCTCTCTCTCTCTCTATCCCCCCCTCTCTCTCTCTCTCTCTTGTTATTACTGTGTTAATAGATGCTACACTACAGACAGAACAGCAGTTACTTTGTTTATGCTTAGTGTTAGAGGGATTGATGTCAACCATTAACAGGAGGAGGGAGAGAGCAGAGATTGAAATGGGATGTAGTGGATAGAGAAGAGGCCTAAATCTGAACTGTGGAATTCTGGGAATGTGTTCAAGTAAAACCCCCAGTGACGCCTCTAGCACTGCGATGCAGTGCCTTAGACCGCTGCGCCACTCAGGAGGCCCGAGCTGTTATTAGATTTTTAAAGAAACTCCCTTCAATAGAAGGACATTGTATTTTGTGTTATTGGATGAGTCACGTTGGTTAGTCAGCTGTTTGGAAGAGTGTGAGCTTGGTGTTGTGATTGTGAGGTCACCATCTCCCGGGAGACAACTGATGTGTGTTCTAGAACACAGGTGTGAAGTTCTCCCTCGCCACGGAAACAATCTGTGGGTGTTCCGACCATAAACTCATGAGTAAACTCATAGGTGAACTTTGACTGGTAAACTCATGGGTGAACTTTGACTAGTAAACTCATGGGTGAACTTTGACTGATAAACTCATGAGTAAACTCATGGGTGAACTTTGACTGATAAACTCATGAGTAAAATCATGGGTGAACTTTGACTGATAAACTCATGGGTGAACTTTGACTAGTAAACTCATGGGTGAACTTTGACTAGTAAACTCATGGGTGAACTTTGACTGATAAACTCATGAGTAAACTCATGGGTGAACTTTGACTGATAAACTCATGGGTGAACTTTGACTAGTAAACTCATGGGTGAACTTTGACTGGTAAACTCATGGGTGAACTTTGACTAGTAAACTCATGGGTGAACTTTGACTAGTAAACTCATGGGTGAACTTTGACTGATAAACTCATGGGTGAACTTTGACTGATAAACTCATGGGTGAACTTTGACTAGTAAACTCATGGGTGAACTTTGACTGATAAACTCATGGGTGAACTTTGACTAGTAAACTCATGAGTAAACTTTGACTAGTAAACTCATGGGTGAACTTTGACTGATAAACTCATGGGTGAACTTTGACTGATAAACTCATGGGTGAACTTTGACTGATAAACTCATGGGTGAACTTTGACTAGTAAACTCATGAGTAAACTTTGACTAGTAAACTCATGGGTGAACTTTGACTGATAAACTCATGGGTGAACTTTGACTGATAAACTCATGGGTAAACTTTGACTAGTAAACTCATGGGTGAACTTTGACTAGTAAACTCATGGGTGAACTTTGACTAGTAAACTCATGAGTAAACTTTGACTAGTAAACTCATGGGTAAACTTTGACTAGTAAACTCATGGGTGAACTTTGACTAGTAAACTCATGGGTGAACTTTGACTAGTAAACTCATGGGTGAACTTTGACTAGTAAACTCATGGGTGAACTTTGACTAGTAAACTCATGGGTGAACTTTGACTAGTAAACTCATGGGTGAACTTTGAATGATAAACTCATGGGTGAACTTTGACTAGTAAACTCATGAGTAAACTTTGACTAGTAAACTCATGAGTAAACTTTGACTAGTAAACTCATGGGTGAACTTTGACTGATAAACTCATGGGTGAACTTTGACTGATAAACTCATGGGTGAACTTTGAATGATAAACTCATGGGTGAACTTTGACTAGTAAACTCATGAGTAAACTTTGACTAGTAAACTCATGAGTAAACTTTGACTAGTAAACTCATGGGTGAACTTTGACTGATAAACTCATGGGTGAACTTTGACTGATAAACTCATGGGTGAACTTTGACTGATAAACTCATGAGTAAACTTTGACTAGTAAACTCATGAGTAAACTTTGACTAGTAAACTCATGGGTGAACTTTGACTAGTAAACTCATGGGTGAACTTTGACTGATAAACTCATGAGTAAACTTTGACTAGTAAACTCATGAGTAAACTTTGACTAGTAAACTCATGGGTAAACTTTGACTAGTAAACTCATGGGTGAACTTTGAATGATAAACTCATGGGTGAACTTTGACTAGTAAACTCATGAGTAAACTTTGACTAGTAAACTCATGAGTAAACTTTGACTAGTAAACTCATGGGTGAACTTTGACTGATAAACTCATGGGTGAACTTTGACTGATAAACTCATGGGTGAACTTTGACTGATAAACTCATGAGTAAACTTTGACTAGTAAACTCATGAGTAAACTTTGACTAGTAAACTCATGGGTGAACTTTGACTAGTAAACTCATGGGTGAACTTTGACTGATAAACTCATGAGTAAACTTTGACTAGTAAACTCATGAGTAAACTTTGACTAGTAAACTCATGAGTAAACTTTGACTAGTAAACTCATGAGTAAACTTTGACTAGTAAACTCATGGGTAAACTTTGACTAGTAAACTCATGGGTAAACTTTGACTAGTAAACTCATGGGTGAACTTTGACTAGTAAACTCATGGGTGAACTTTGACTAGTAAACTCATGGGTGAACTTTGACTAGTAAACTCATGGGTGAACTTTGACTAGTAAACTCATGGGTAAACTTTGACTAGTAAACTCATGGGTAAACAAACTTTGACTGATAAACTCATGGGTGAACTTTGACTAGTAAACTCATGGTTACATTTTGACTGGTAAACTCATGGTTACATTTTGACTAGGAATGGCTGCCTGGTATTGTGATGCAATGATTACCATGGTAATGTAGAATGTTCTATCAACTGATGCTGGATTACCATGGTAATGTAGAATGTTCTATCAACTGATGCTGAATTGCCATGGTAATGTAGAATGTTCATTCAAATGATGCTGGATTACCATGGTAATGTAGAATGTTCTATCAACTGATGCTGGATTGCCATGGTAATGTAGAATGTTCATTCAATATATACTAAGGGATGTGGCTCATGCAATGGAATGTATTTTTTGTAATGTCAATTGAGATGACACAACCAATCACAGCACAGATTGAAGGGTACACTTCCTGCTTTTACTTCCTAGCATGGGTACACTCAAAATGGCTGCCAGTCCATCCATTATGCCAGCATTAACTTGAATGGAGATGCCCTTTCTACTCATTCTTATTTCTATGGTTCCCAAAGTCCTAAATCATCTCAGGATTCTCTCTCCCTCCATCCTGTGGCGTCTGTCTCATTCACGCCAGTTTACTCCTCTAATCTCTACCCCAACCAGTGTCCTTCATATCTACCCCAACCAGTGTCCTTCATCTCTACCCCAACCAGTGTCCTTCATCTCTACCCCCACCAGTGTCCTTCATATCTACCCCCACCAGTGTCCTTCATATCTACCCCAACCAGTGTCCTTCATCTCTACCCCAACCAGTGTCCTTCATCTCTACCCCAACCAGTGTCCTTCATCTCTACCCCAACCAGTGTCCTTCATATCTACCCCCACCAGTGTCCTTCATATCTACCCCCACCAGTGTCCTTCATATCTACCCCAACCAGTGTCCTTCATCTCTACCCCAACCAGTGTCCTTCATCTCTACCCCAACCAGTGTCCTTCATCTCTACCCCCACCAGTTTTCTACTGTACATATCTACCCCAACCAGTGTCCTTCATATCTACCCCAACCAGTGTCCTTCATCTCTACCCCAACCAGTGTCCTTCATCTCTACCCCAACCAGTGTCCTTCATCTCTACCCCCACCAGTTTTCTACTGTACATATCTACCCCCACCAGTTTTCTACTGTTCATTTCTACCCCCACCAGTGTCCTTCATATCTACCCCCACCAGTGTCCTTCATATCTACCCCCACCAGTGTCCTTCATCTCTACCCCCACCAGTGTCCTTCATATCTACCCCCACCAGTGTCTTTCATATCTACCCCCACCAGTGGTCTTCATTTCTACCACCACCAGTGTCCTTCATCTCTACCCCCACCAGTGTCCTTCATATCTACCCCACCAGTGTCCTTCATATCTACCCCCACCAGTGTCCTTCATATCTACCCCACCAGTGTCCTTCATATCTACCCCCACCAGTGTCCTTCATATCTACCCCCACCAGTGTAGCTGACCATACATTACCTGTAGCTGACAATACATTACCTGTAGCTGACAATACATTACCTGTAGCTGACAATACATTACCTGTAGTTGGCCATACATTACCCGTAGCTGGCCATACATTACCTGTAGCTGGCCATACATTACCTGTAGCTGGCCATACATTACCTGTAGCTGGCCATACATTACCTGTAGCTGACCATACATTACCTGTAGCTGGCCATACATTACCTGTAGCTGGCCATACATTACCTGTAGCTGACCATACATTACCTGTGGCCATACATTACCTGTAGCTGGCCATACATTACCTGTAGCTGACCATACATTACTGGCCATACATTACCTGTGGCTGTGTGTGTATTAGGTGGTAGATGTTGAATGCCCAGCTGCCCCCTGACTGCCTTCTCTCCCCCTTGGGGTTTACTATTCCATTAGACCCAAATATAAACACACACACACACACATGAAGTGGTCAGTTGTCATGGTAACCCCCTATATGTGGGCCGTGGAGGGGGTCCCTTAGGCCTCAGCATGCTTCTCTAAGTGGCTTCACACACACACACAGACACACACACACACACACACACACACACACACACACACAGAACAAAATAAGGCCATCAGACCGACCTATCACGTTAGCCATCCCCCCCAGGGGGTGGGACCATGCACATCCACGGTCCCATCAGACCGACCTATCACGTTAGCCATCCCCCCCAGGGGGTGGGACCAAGCACATCCACAATTAAACTCACCAAAAACAATACCGAACAAACTAAACGTGAAGTAAATGCAGTGTTCACAGGCACTACGCAAAAACAAGATCCCACAAACAACAGGCGGGAAAAGGCTGCCTAAATATGATCCCCAATCAGAGACGACGATAGACAGCTGCCTCTGATTGGGAACCATACCAGGCTAACATAGAACTAAACAACCTAGATAGGAACACCCCCCCCCCTAGTCACACCCCGACCTAACCATTATCAAGAATAAAAAGGCTCTCTAAGGCCGTGATACTGATGGAATGAACGGACATCTGTACTCAGCCAGTCGAAATCATGAATCAGCATCATTTTTATGGATATCATTTTTATGGATATATATATATATACTAAGAAATGTAATTTTTTAAACGAACGACATGAAACGACATGAAATGCAGCTAGTTTTCTGTCTTTGAAATGATTTGCGTTAGTTGTGCAGTTGGCTAGCTCCTCAGAAGTGTTCTGACGAGAGAGAACGTTTTCTCTGCCGGGCAACATCGTGCTCATTGTTATGGATAAATCCATAACAACAACCACAACAACAACAACAACAAAAAACTGCAAATGTAGCTACTTTGCTGAAATGATTGCTGCACTGTTTGACCTGACTGTGTTAGCCGTACTTGGCTAGCTAGCTAGTAAGCGTTGCGGTAAAAGCGTTGCCATGCCAACATTTAGAACAAAAAACTCTCAGCCGGCTTGGCTAGCAACCTTAATAGATGTGTCGGGACTAAGGCCTATATTTTCGTTGAGGGATGAAAATAATGTTTTTTTATTTAATTTAATTGGTAACCAGGTGTAGAAAATCTGAGGTTGTTGCATAGCAACTTTATTTAGTTTTAGACTGTTCTGATCTACGGTACCCCCGCTTCGTACCGGTGACCGCAGCACAACCGTTCTAAACTAGTCATTTTGCACGTCCTCTCGTGTACAATTGCTTTATTCAGTGTTTAACTGTGCAATAGTGTGTAGTGATGCCTAGTATGGCTGACCCCTGACTCCGTGTGAGTCGTGCCTGCTTGGGCAGTAAACTCTTCCATATTGATTGTTGATTATGACATGCTATACTGTGAATAGCCTGCATTGATTCAGGGGTTCTACTAATCCTCATTAGATTTGTGACACAGGGATCTGAGTGTCGATCTGGAATCTGGCTTTTCCTCTGTGCTACTCCCCATCTCCTCTCCTCTTCTCTCCACTCCTCTCGTCTCCTCTCCTCTCCTCTTCTCTCCTCTTCTCTCCACTCCTCTCGTCTCCTCTCCTCTTCTCTCCACTCCTCTCGTCTCCTCTCCTCTCCTCTTCTCTCCACTCCTCCTCATCTCTCCTCTCCATCTCTCCTCTTTACTCCTCTCCTCTTCTCTCCACTCCTCCTCATCTCTCCTCTCCATCTCTCCTCTCATCTCTCCTCTCCATCTCTCCTCATCTCTCCTCTCCATCTCTCCTCTCCATCTCTCCTCTCCATCTCTTCTCTCATCTCTCCTCTTCATCTCTCCTCTCCATCTCTCCTCTCATCTCTCCTCTCCATCTCTCCTCATCTCTCCTCTCCATCTCTCCTCTCCATCTCTCCTCTCCATCTCTCCTCTTCATCTCTCCTCTCCATCTCTCCTCTTCATCTCTCCTCTTCATCTCTCCTCTTCATCTCTCCTCTCCATCTCTCCTCTTCATCTCTCCTCTCCATCTCTCCTCTCCATCTCTCCTCTCCTCTCCATCTCTCCTCTCCATCTCTCCATCTCTCCTCTTCATCTCTCCTCTCCATCTCTTCTCTCCATCTCTCCTCTCCATCTCTCCTCTCCATCTCTTCTCTCCATCTCTCCTCTCCTCTCCATCTCTCCTCTCCATCTCCATCTCTTCTCTCCATCACTCCTCTCCATCTCTCCGCTCCTCCCCTCTCCATCTCTCCTCTCCATCTCTCCATCTCTTCCTTGATCATAGATCTGTATGATGCTGACCTGTCTGTTCATCTTGTGTTTCTGCAGGGCTGGCATCAATGAGGTGGAGACGGATGTGGTGGAGATCGAAGCTAAACTAGATAAGGTACTGGAATAACGTCTCTGTCTCTGTCCCTGACCATGTCCCTGTCCCTGACTCTGACCATGTCTCTGTCCCTGACCATGTCTGTCCCTGTCCCTGTCCCTGTCTCTGTCCCTGTCTCTGTCTCTGTCCCTGACCATGTCTCTGTCCCTGTCCCTGACTCTGACCATGTCTCTGTCCCTGTCCCTGACCATGTCTCTGTCCCTGACCATGTCTCTGTCCCTGACCATGTCTCTGTCCCTGACTATGTCCCTGTCCCTGACCCTGACCCTGAACCTGTCTCTGTCCCTGACCATGTCTCTGTCCCTGACCATGTCTCTGTCCCTGACCCTGTCTCTGTCCCTGACCATGTCTCTGTCCCTGACCATGTCCCTGAACCTGTCCCTGACCATGTCTCTGACCTGTCTCTGTCCCTGACCATGTCTCTGTGTCTGACCATGTTTCTGTCTCTGTCCCTGACCATGTCTCTGTCCCTGACCATGTCTCTGACCCTGTCTCTGTCCCTGAACATATCGCTGTCTCTGTCTCTGTCCCTGTCTCTGTCCCTGACCATGTCTCTGTCTCTATCCCTGACCATGTCTCTGTCCCTGTCTCTGTCCCTGACCATGTCTCTGACCCTGTCTCTGTTCCTGTCTCTGTCCCTGTCTCTGTCCCTGTCTCTGTCCCTGACCATGTCTCTGTCTCTATCCCTGACCATGTCTCTGTCTCTGTCCCTGACCATGTCTCTGTCTCTATCCCTGACCATGTCTCTGTCCATGTCTCTGTCTCTATCCCTGACCATGTCTCTGTCTCTGTCCCTGACCATGTCTCTGTCCCTGACCATGTCTCTGTCTCTGTCCCTGACCATGTCTCTGTCTCTGTCCCTGACCATGTCTCTGTCCCTGACCATGTCTCTGTCCTTGTCCCTGACCATGTATCTGTCTCTATCCCTGACCATGTCTCTGTCTCTGTCCCTGACCATGTCTCTGTCCCTGACCCTGACCATGTCTCTGTCCCTGAACCTGTCTCTGTCCCTGACCATGTCTCTGTCTCTATCCCTGACCATGTCTCTGTCTCTGTCCCTGACTATGTCCCTGACCCTGACCATGTCTCTGTCCCTGACTATGTCTCTGTCCCTGACCCTGACCATGTCTCTGACCCTGACCATGTCTCTGTCCCTGACCATGTCTCTGTCCCTGACCATGTCTCTGACCCTGACCATGTCTCTGACCCTGACCATGTCTCTGTCCCTGACCATGTCTCTGTCCCTGACCATGTCTCTGACCCTGACCATGTCTCTGTCCCTGACCATGTCTCTGTCCCTGTCTCTGTCCCTGACCATGTCTCTGACCCTGTCTCTGTCCCTGTCTCTGTCCCTGACCATGTCTCTGTCTCTATCCCTGACCATGTCTCCCTGACCATGTCTCTGTCTCTGTCCCTGACCATGTCTCTGTCTCTATCCCTGACCATGTCTCTGTCTCTGTCCCTGACCATGTCTCTGTCTCTATCCCTGACCATGTCTCTGTCTCTGTCCCTGACCATGTCTCTGTCCCTGACCATGTCTCTGTCCCTGACCATGTCTCTGTCTCTGTCCCTGACCATGTCTCTGTCTCTATCCCTGACCATGTCTCTGTCTCTATCCCTGACCATGTCTCTGTCCCTGACTATGTCTCTGTCTCTGTCCCTGAACATGTATCTGTCTCTATCCCTGACCATGTCTCTGTCCCTGACCATGTCTCTGTCCCTGACCATGTCTCTGTCCCTGTCCCTGACCATGTCTCTGTCCCTGACCATGTCTCTGTCTCTGTCCATGTCTCTGTCTCTATCCCTGACCATGTCTCTGTCTCTGTCCCTGACTATGTCTCTGTCCCTGACCATGTCTCTGTCCCTGACTATGTCTCTGTCCCTGACCCTGACCATGTCTCTGACCCTGACCATGTCTCTGAGCCTGACCATGTCTCTGTCCCTGACCATGTCTCTGTCCCTGACTATGTCTCTGTCCCTGACCATGTCTCTGTCCCTGACCTTGTCTCTGTCCCTGACCATGTCTCTGTCCCTGACTATGTCTCTGTCCCTGACCATGTCTCTGTCCCTGTCTCTGTCCCTGACCATGTCTCTGTCCCTGACCATGTCTCTGTCCCTGTCCCTGACCATGTCTCTGTCCCTGACCATGTCTCTGTCTCTGTCCATGTCTCTGTCTCTATCCCTAACCATGTCTCTGTCTCTGTCCCTGACTATGTCTCTGTCCCTGACCATGTCTCTGTCCCTGACTATGTCTCTGTCCCTGACCCTGACCATGTCTCTGACCCTGACCATGTCTCTGAGCCTGACCATGTCTCTGTCCCTGACCATGTCTCTGTCCCTGACTATGTCTCTGTCCCTGACCATGTCTCTGTCCCTGACCATGTCTCTGTCCCTGACCATGTCTCTGTCCCTGACTATGTCTCTGTCCCTGACCATGTCTCTGTCCCTGACCATGTCTCTGTCCCTGTCCCTGAACCTGTCTCTGTCCCTGACCATGTCTCTGTCCCTGACCATGTCTCTGTCCCTGACTATGTCTCTGTCCCTGACCATGTCTCTGTCCCTGACCATGTCTCTGTCTCTGTCCCTGAACCTGTCTCTGTCTCTGTCCCTGACCATGTCTCTGTCCCTGTCCCTGACCATGTCTCTGTCCCTGACCATGTCTCTGTCCCTGACCATGTCTCTGACTCTGACCATGTCTCTGTCCCTGACCATGTCTCTGTCCCTGACCATGTCTCTGTCCCTGACCATGTCCCTGTCCCTGAACCTGTCTCTGTCCCTGACCATGTCTCTGTCCCTGACCATGTCTCTGTCCCTGACCATGTCTCTGACCCTGTCCCTGACCATGTCTCTGACCATGTCTCTGTCCCTGTCCCTGACCATGTCTCTGACCATGTCTCTGTCTCTGTCCCTGTCCCTGACCATGTCTCTGACCATGTCTCTGTCCCTGTCCCTGACCATGTCTCTGACCATGTCTCTGTCTCTGTCCCTGTCCCTGACCATGTCTCTGACCATGTCTCTGTCCCTGTCCCTGACCATGTCTCTGACCATGTCTCTGACCATGTCTCTGTCTCTGTCCCTGTCCCTGACCATGTCTCTGACCATGTCTCTGTCCCTGTCCCTGAACCTGTCTCTGACCATGTCTCTGACCCTGTCCCTGACCATGTCTCTGACCATGTCTCTGTCCCTGTCCCTGACCATGTCTCTGACCATGTCTCTGTCCCTGTCTCTGTCCCTGAACCTGTCTCTGTCCCTGACCATGTCTCTGTCCCTGACCATGTCTCTGACCATGTCCCTGAACCTGTCTCTGTCCCTGAACCTGTCTCTGTCCCTGTCCCTGTCCCTGACCATGTCTCTGTCCCTGAACCTGTCTCTGTCCCTGACCATGTCTCTGTCCCTGTCTCTGTCCCTGACCATGTCTCTGTCCCTGTCTCTGTCCCTGTCCCTGAACCTGTCTCTGTCCCTGACCATGTCTCTGTCCCTGTCTCTGTCCCTGACCATGTCTCTGTCCCTGACCATGTCTCTGTCCCTGACCATGTCCCTGTCCCTGAACCTGTCTCTGTCTCTGACCCTGTCTCTGTCCCTGACCATGTCTCTGTCCCTGTCTCTGTCCCTGAACCTGTCCCTGTCCCTGAACCTGTCCCTGTCTCTGTCCCTGAACCTGTCCCTGTCTCTGTCCCTGTCCCTGAACCTGTCTCTATCCCTGACCATGTCTCTGTCCCTGACCATGTCTCTGTCCCTGACCATGTCTCTGTCCCTGTCCCTGACCATGTCTCTGTCCCTGACCATGTCTCTGTCCCTGACCATGACCATGTCTCTGACCCTGACCATGTCTCTGACCCTGACCATGTCTCTGTCCCTGACCATGTCTCTGTCCCTGACCATGTCTCTGTCCCTGACTATGTCTCTGTCCCTGACCATGTCTCTGTCCCTGACCATGTCTCTGTCCCTGTCTCTGTCCCTGTCTCTGTCCCTGACCATGTCTCTGTCCCTGACCATGTCTCTGTCCCTGACCATGTCTCTGTCCCTGTCCCTGAACCTGTCTCTATCCCTGACCATGTCTCTGTCCCTGTCCCTGACCATGTCTCTGTCCCTGACCATGTCTCTGTCCCTGACCATGTCTCTGTCCCTGACCATGTCTCTATCCCTGAACCTGTCTCTGTCCCTGACCATGTCTCTGTCTCTGACCATGTCTCTGTCCCTGACCATGTCTCTGTCCCTGACCATGTCTCTGTCTCTGTCCCTGAACCTGTCTCTGTCCCTGACCATGTCTCTGTCCCTTACCCTGACCCTGTCCCTGTCCCTGTACCTGAACCTCTCTCTGTCTCTGTCCCTGAACCATGTCTCTGTCCCTGACCATGTCTCTGTCCCTGACCATGTCTCTGTCCCTGTCCCTGAACCTGTCTCTATCCCTGACCATGTCTCTGTCCCTGACCATGTCTCTGTCCCTGAACCTGTCTCTGTCCCTGACCATGTCTCTGTCCCTGAACCTGTCTCTATCCCTGACCATGTCTCTGTCCCTGACCATGTCTCTGTCCCTGACCATGTCTCTGTCCCTGACCATGTCCCTGTCCCTGACCATGTCTCTGTCCCTGACCATGTCTCTATCCCTGACCATGTCTCTGTCCCTGTCCCTGACCATGTCTCTGTCCCTGACCATGTCTCTGTCCCTGACCATGTCTCTGTCCCTGACCATGTCTCTGTCCCTGAACCTGTCTCTGTCCCTGACCATGTCTCTGTCCCTGACCATGTCTCTGTCCCTGTCCCTGAACCTGTCTCTATCCCTGACCATGTCTCTGTCCCTGTCCCTGACCATGTCTCTGTCCCTGACCATGTCTCTGTCCCTGACCATGTCTCTGTCCCTGAACCTGTCCCTGTCTCTGAACCTGTCCCTGTCCCTGACCATGTCTCTGTCTCTGAACCTGTCCCTGTCCCTGACCATGTATCTGTCCCTGAACCTGTCTCTGTCCCTGAACCTGTCCCTGTCCCTGACCATGTCTCTGTCCCTGACCATGTCTCTGTCTCTGTCTCTGTCCCTGACCATGTCTCTGTCCCTGACCATGTCTCTGTCCCTGTCTCTGTCCCTGACCCTGACCATGTCTCTGTCTCTGTCCCTGACCATGTCTCTATGACTGACCCTGTCTCTGTCCCTGACCCTGTCTCTATGACTGACCCTGTCCCTGTCTCTGTCCCTGACCCTGTCTCTATGACTGACCCTGTCCCTGACCCTGTCTCTGTCCTTGACCCTGTCTCTATGACTGACCCTGTCCCTGACCCTGTCTCTGTCCCTGACCCGGTCTCTATGACTGACCCTGTCCCTGACCCTGTCTCTGTCCCTGACCCTGTCTCTATGACTGACCCTGTCCCTGTCCCTGACCCTGTCTCTATGACTGACCCTGTCCCTGACCCTGTCTTTGTCCCTGACCCTGTCTCTATGACTGACCCTGTCCCTGACCCTCTCTCTATGACTGACCATGTCCCTGTCTCTGTCCCTGACCCTCTCTCTATGACTGACCATGTCCCTGTCTCTGTCCCTGACCATGTCTCTGTCCCTGACCCTGTCTCTGTCCCTGACCCTGTCTCTGTCCCTGACCCTGTCTCTGTCCCTAACCATGTCTCTGTCCCTGACCCTGTCTCTGTCCCTGACCCTGTCTCTGTCCCCGACCCTGTCTCTGTCCCCGACCCTGTCTCTGTCCCCGACCATGTCTCTGTCCCTGACCCTGTCCCTGACCCTGTCTCTGTCCCTGACCATGTCTCTGTCCCCGACCCTGTCTCTGTCCCCGACCCTGTCTCTGTCCCCGACCCTGTCTCTGTCCCCGACCCTGTCTCTGTCCCTGTCTCTGTCCCTGTCTCTGTCCCTGTCTCTGTCCCTGTCCCTGACCCTGTCTCTGACCCTGTCTCTGTCCCTGACCCTGTCTCTGTCCCTGACCCTGTCCCTGACCCTGTCCCTGACCCTGTCTCTGTCCCTGACCCTGTCTCTGTCTCTGTCCCTGACCATGTCTCTGTCCCTGACCCTGTCTCTGTCCCTGACTCTGTCTCTGTCCCTGACCCCGTCTCTGTCCCTGACCCTGTCTCTGTCCCTGACCCTGTCTCTGTCCATGACCCTGTCTCTGTCCATGACCCTGTCTCTGTCCCTGACCCTGTCTCTGTCCCTGTCTCTGTCCCTGACCCTGTCTCTGTCCCTGACCCTGTCTCTGTCCCTGTCTCTGTCCCCCTGACCATGTCTCTGTCCCTGACCCTGTCTCTGTCCCTGACCCTGTCTCTGTCCCTGACCCTGTCTTTGTCTCTGTCCCTGACCCTGTCTCTGTCCCTCACCCTGTCTCTGTCCCTGACCCTGTCTCTGACCATGTCTCTGTCCCTGACCCTGTCTCTGTCTCTGACCATGTCTCTGTCCCTGACCATGTCTCTGTCCCTGACCCTGACCCTGTCTCTGTCCCTCACCCTGTCTCTGTCCCTGACCCCGTCTCTGTCCCTGACCCTGTCTCTGACCATGTCTCTGTCCCTGACCCTGTCTCTGTCTCTGACCATGTCTCTGTCCCTGACCATGTCTCTGTCCCTGACCATGTCTCTGTCCCTGACCATGTCTCTGTCCCTGACCATGTCTCTGTCCCTCACCCAGTCTCTGTCCCTGACCCCGTCTCTGTCCCTGACCCTGTCTCTGACCATGTCTCTGTCCCTGACCCTGTCTCTGTCTCTGACCATGTCTCTGTCCCTGACCATGTCTCTGTCCCTGACCCTGTCTCTGTCCCTGTCTCTGTCCCTGACCATGTCTCTGTCCCTGAATGTCTCTATCCCTGACCATGTCTCTGTCCCTGTCCCTGACCATGTCTCTGTCCCTGACCATGTCCCTGTCCCTGACCATGTCTCTATCCCTGACCATGTCTCTGTCCCTGAACCTGTCCCTGTCTCTGTCCCTGACCATGTCTCTGTCCCTGACCATGTCTCTGTCCCTGACCATGTCTCTGTCCCTGAACATGTCTCTGTCCCTGACCATGTCTCTGTCCCTGAACCTGTCTCTGTCCCTGACCATGTCTCTGTCCCTGTCCCTGAACCTGTCTCTATCCCTGACCATGTCTCTGTCCCTGTCCCTGACCATGTCTCTGTCCCTGACCATGTCTCTGTCCCTGACCATGTCTCTGTCCCTGAACCTGTCCCTGTCTCTGAACCTGTCCCTGACCATGTCTCTGTCTCTGAACCTGTCCCTGTCCCTGACCATGTATCTGTCCCTGAACCTGTCCCTGTCTCTGAACCTGTCTCTGTCCCTGACCATGTCTCTGTCCCTGACCATGTCTCTGTCCCTGACCATGTCTCTGTCCCTGACCATGTCCCTGACTCTGTCTCTGTCCCTGACCATGTCTCTATGACTGACCCTGTCTCTGTCCCTGACCCTGTCTCTATGACTGACCCTGTCCCTGTCTCTGTCCCTGACCCTGTCTCTATGACTGACCCTGTCCCTGTCTCTGTCCCTGACCCTGTCTCTATGACTGACCCTGACCCTGTCTCTATCCCTGACCCGGTCTCTATGACTGACCCTGTCCCTGACCCTGTCTCTGTCCCTGACCCTGTCTCTATGACTGACCCTGACCCTGTCTCTATGACTGACCCTGTCCCTGTCTTTGTCCCTGTCTCTATGACTGACCCTGACCCTGTCCCTGACCCTCTCTCTATGACTGACCATGTCCCTGTCTCTGTCCCTGACCCTCTCTCTATGACTGACCATGTCCCTGACCATGTCTCTGTCCCTGACCCTGTCTCTGTCCCCGACCCTGTCTCTGTCCCCGACCCTGTCTCTGTCCCTGTCTCTGTCTCTGTCCCTGACCCTGTCTCTGTCCCTGACCCTGTCTCTGTCCCTGACCCTGTCCCTGACCATGTATCTGTCCCTGACCCTGTCTCTGTCCCTGACCATGTCTCTGTCCCTGACCATGTCTCTGTCCCTGACCATGTCTCTGTCCCTGACCATGTCTCTGTCCCTGACCATGTCTCTGTCCTGACCATGTCTCTGTCCCTGACCCTGTCCCTGACCCTGTCTCTGACATTACAAATGTCATATTATGTCTATATACAGTGTTATATATGTTACAGTATAAAGTGTTGTAACGATGTGCAAATAGTTGAAGTACAAAAGGGAAAATAAATCAACATAAATATGGGTTGTATTTACAATTATGTTTGTTCTTCACTGGTTGCCCTTTTCTTGTGGCAACAGGTCACACATCTTGCTGCTGTGATGTCACACTGTGGAATTTCCCCCAGTAGATATGGGAGTTTATCAAAATCGGGTGTGTTTTTGAATTCTTTGTGGATCTGTGTAAATTGAGGGAAATATGTGTCTTTAATATGGTCATACATTGTGCAGGAGGTTAGGAAGTGCAGCTCAGTTTCCACCTCATGGCCTGATTCTGATCTGCATGTATTATTTGGTGTTCTACGTTGTACGCTGAGAATATTTATCCAGGATTCTGCATGCAGAGTCTTAATTTGGTTGGTGAGCGGACCCCAGGGCCTCACAACCATAAAGGGCAATGGGTTCTATGACGGATTCTGTCTCGGTCTCATTTCTTTTTACTTCAGTTTATTTTAGTAAATACTTTCTTAACACTTATTTTTCTTAAAACTGCATTGTTGGTTAAGGGCTTTGTAAGTAAGCATTTCACTGTAAGGTTCTACACCTGTTGTATTAGGCGCATGTGACAAATATCATTTGATTTGATTTACTATAGACCCATTTCCCCTCCTACACTTTTTAAAAATTTTACACACTCAACAACCGTCTGTACAGAGTGTAATCATGGACCATTTGATGTATAGGATTCTGTCTCTCTCTGTCTCTCTCTGTCTGTCTCTCTCTCTCTGTCTCTCTCTGTCTCTCTCTGTCTGTCTCTCTCTCTGTTTCTCTCTCTCTCTGTCTCTCTGTCTCTCTCTCTCTGTTTCTCTGTCTCTCTCTCTCTGTTTCTCTGTCTCTCTCTCTCTGTTTCTCTGTCTCTCTGTTTCTCTGTCTCTCTGTTTCTCTGTCTCTCTGTTTCTCTGTCTCTCTGTCTCTCTGTCTCTCTGTTTCTCTGTCTCTCTGTCTCTCTGTCTCTCTGTCTCTCTCTCTCTCTGTTTCTCTGTTTCTCTCTCTCTGTTTCTCTCTCTCTGTTTCTCTCTCTCTGTTTCTCTCTCTGTTACGAATCCCTTTTGGCCCGACAGTCTAGGGGGGATGGTAATGAGACCCGTAACATAACTCATGCAAATTATTATTGTGACAAAGTAAAAGTGTGCACGAAATAACCACGACTACAGAAATCTACCGTCAAACTCCAGGTTTATTTATAAACACACGGTAATGGGGGGAGCAGGAAAAGGGGCTGAGCTGGACCCAAGGAAAGAAACAATAAGTATTCAAAAACACCCCTAAGCTAGACTAGCCTACTTTAACAACAGCCAACTAACTAACCAAAAATACAGTGGGTGGTCCGCCCAGTTCTAACTAGTGTATTTAACAAAGTTCACCTACGGGTAGTGTATGCCCATGGGCGACTTGTCTTGGTTTCCCCCTTTTCCCACAAACAAACAAAATAACCAAAAACAATACTCACAGGTGATGACAAAGTGCTATGGAGGTGCTCAAACAAAAGAGAGGTTAAGACACAAAGCGAGAGTGAACCACAGAGACCTACAGACATGGCATTTACAGAGAGATTGAGCTCCAGAACAAACAAATGATGGGGTTTTTAAACCATGGGGAAGGAACTGTGATAGGATAGGAAATAGGAGGAGGTGTGTCTTCTGATTGATGATTGATTGTTGACTGATTGGGGAGTGATGATTTTCACCTGTGAGGGGAGAAACACACACAGGATAACTGTATCCGTAACACTCTCTCTCTCCTATGCTATTAGAAGTAACATCTAAGTTATTACTGACAGTTACTGGATGAAGGCATACAGCTGAAGCTAGCGCTGTACGAAGAAGGTCAAACCACCCTCAAGGTGACTTAGATAGGGAAAGCATCGAACAGCTCGTTGTGCTACTAGGATATAGAATGTAAACACACACAAGCACACATTTACGTCCCTCAGACACTCAACACACCAGCCCCCATTGAATGAACACCGCAACCCTAGTTTTTATTTTTTTATTTAACCTTTATATAACTTGGCAAGTCAGTTAAGAACAAATTATTTTTTACAATGACGGCCTAGGAACAGTGGGTTAACTGACTTGTTCAGGGGGCAGAACGACAGATTTTTCCCTTGTCAGCTCGGGGGATCCGGATCTTGCAACTTTCAGGGGCAGAACAACAGATTTTTCCCTTGTCAGCTCGGGGGATCCGATCTTGCAACTTTCAGGGGCAGAACAACAGATTTTTCCCTTGTCAGCTCGGGGGATCCGGTTCTTGCAACTTTTCAGTTAGTGGTCCAACACTCTTAACCACGAGGCTACGCTGCCGCCATCTTGTTTTAACATGATTCACCAAACCATGTCTGTTTCTGTGACTAATCACAGATTAAAGATTGAAGTCAGATTCCCAGATACTCGAATGTAGCTTTAATTAAGTCATAGGGGTGGTTTAGTTGGTTAGTTAGAGCATTAGTTAGACTCTAACTAACCAACTAAACCACCAGTATGGCCAGCAGTCACTGTCCCCATCTGCCCCCTCCTGCATTATTTCAGCTCCAGGGATCATGACCCCTTACTCTCTGACCTTAAATCCCATCTCTGAGTGTGACCTTCCTCTGGGGTCAGACAGAAGGGTCACCATCAGTGCGATTAGCTCTGTTTAACAGGGCTCCTTTCAGTCATGTTTAAGGAGGCGAGTCGAGCTCCTTCCCATGGTCAACACCAGTGATCTAGTGCACTGGTTCTCAATCCTGGTCCCGGGGACCCAAAGGTAGAAATGTCCCTTAGCCCAGTCTAGGCTAAGGGGCCTAAACTGGATCATGAAGAACATCCCCAGATCATCATTCCTCCTCCACCAAACGTGTCTAATGGAGAGAGAGAGAGAGAGAGAGAGAGAGAGAGAGAGAGAGAGAGAGAGAGAGAGATCATTTCCGGGTCATGAATCTGCACTGCGATCCTTAATTCAGATGACTAGACCTGGAAAGACCTCTCTCCCAAATGTCACCCTTATTCCCCTATATCAGTGGTTCTCAATCCTGGTCCCGGGGACCCAAAGAGGTGCACATTTTGGGGGGAGGGTTCGGGGGGTTGCCACAGCACTACACAGCTTTGAGGATTTAAATCAGGTGTGTAGTACTGGGGCAAAAACGTAAATATCCTTTGGGTCCCCAGGACCAGATCTGAGAACCAGTGGTAGTGTATTGAAAGTATAGGGATTATTTATTCAGCGCGAACAGTGATCAGAGTTTAACCACCTACAGTACCAATAATACAACAATACCAGTCAACAGTTTGGACACACCTACTCATTCAGTTTTAAAACAAATATATTTTTTACTATTTTCTACATTGTAGAATAATAGTGAAGACATCAAAACTATGAAATAACACGTATGGAATCATGTAGTAACCCCAAAAACCAGAAAAAAAGTGTTAAACAAATCAAAATATATGTTATATTTGAGATTCTTCAAAGTAGCCACTCTTTGCCCTGATGACAGCTTTGTACACAACACAATATTTGTAAGTCGCTCTGGATAAGAGCGTCTGCTAAATGACTTAAATGTAAATGTAAACACATTTACTACACAACACATTGACAACACAACACATTGACACTGGGTTTGAGCTACCGTACCTGAATACCCTCTCAATACTTTTAAATGGCCCACTCAAACTGAATAACCCAAACCTATATTTCTCTCTCTCTCTCTCCTTCTCCTAGCTGGTGAAGTTATGTAGCGGTATGATCGAGGCGGGCAGGGCGTACGTAAGCGCCAACAAGCTGTTTGTCAACGGCATCAAAGACTTGTCTCAGCAGTGCAAGAAGGAAGAAATTATCTCTGTAAGTATCACATGAATACACATTAGACAAATGTATAGAATTGCGGAGGTGGAGTTAGAGTGGAGTTAGAGTTAGAGTGGAGTTAGAGTTAGAGTGGAGGTAGAGTTAGAGTTAGAGTGAAGGTAGAGTGGAGTAGAGTAGAGTGGAGTTAGAGTTAGAGTGGAGGTAGAGTTAGAGTTAGAGTGGAGGTAGAGTTAGAGTTAGAGTGAAGGTAGAGTGGAGTAGAGTAGAGTGGAGTTAGAGTTAGAGTGAAGGTAGAGTGGAGTAGAGTAGAGTGGAGTTAGAGTTAGAGTGGAGGTAGATTAGAGTGGAGGTAGAGTGGAGTAGAGTAGAGTGGAGTTAGAGTTAGAGTGGAGGTAGATTAGAGTGGAGGTAGAGTGGAGTAGAGTAGAGTGGAGTTAGAGTTAGAGTGGAGGTAGAGTGGAGGTAGATTAGAGTGGAGGTAGAGTGGAGTAGAGTAGAGGATGTCTGAAATAGAGATACTTCCCCACATTACTCTAGTCTCTACATTCCTTAAAATTTCCCCTCTTCAACAATAACAGTTGAAATATAAACAGCATTGTCCAGACCGAGACCATCTTCCCCCCCTAGCTGGTGAAATATAGACGTGAAGATGTTAGATTAATGAGAGAGATCTGAGACCTTCTTTATTTTTCAATACATTGAATTGAACTTCTTCCTGTACAAGCCTGCTAGCTGTCGGAGTAGAATGAATCTCAGTGATGATCTGTGAAGTGAACATCAACTCACTACAGTCATGTGTGTAACCTGAAGGTCTCCCTGTGTCTCTAGGAGTGTCTGGAGAAGTGTGGGGAGAGCCTGCAGGAGATCGTCAACTACAACATGGTAAGACACACACACACACACACACACACCTGTCTATATAAGGTCCCACAGTTGACAGTGCATGTCAGAGCAAAAACCAAGCCATGAGGTTTAAAGAATTGTCCGTAGAGGATTGTGTCGAGGCACAGATCTGGGGAAGGGTACCAAAACATTTCTGCAGCATTGAAGGTTCCCAAGAACACAGTGGTCTCAATCCTTCTTAGATGGAAGACGTTTGGACAATTTTGGATCTGACCTCAACTTTTTCCAAAATGCTGTTCTGCAGGATGTCACACTCTAAAGTACACAGCAAAACATTTTGGTTGGTTCATTTAAAAATACATTAAAATATTTTGCCTAATTCTGTTATTCGCTCAAATTCCATATTCTGTTGTTTAGTTTTTCCTTTTTTTGGTCCCACAAATATTTCTGGTTTTCCTCCAGTTTTTTTTAAAATGGAAAAACAACCAAATGAGATGTTCTGTGTTCACAACGATGTTTACACCACATCAGGGGACGACTTTTGAGTTCTGAAAACAGTGAAAAACAAGTAAGTTAACCTTTATTTGTTGTAATTTAAATGAATGGTTGTGTTGTTAGATTCTGAAGTTTACATACACTTAGTTTGGAGTTAAAAACTCGTTTTTCCAACCACTCCACACATTTCTTGTTTAACAGACTATAGTTTTGGCAAGTCGGTTAGGACATCTACTTTGTGCATTGACACAAGTAATTTTTCCAAAAATTGTTTACAGACAGATTATTTCACTTATAATTCACGGTATCACCATTCCAGTGGGTCAGAAGTTTACATGCACTAAGTTGACTGTGCCTTTAAACAGCTTGGAAAATTCCAGAAAATTATATAATGGCTTTAGAAGCTTCTGATAGGCTAATTGACATAATTTGAGTCATTTGGAGGTGGAGCTGTGGATGTATTTCGAGTCCGACCTTCAAACTCAGTGCCTCTTTGTTTGTGTCACGCCCTGACCTTAGTTATCTCCGTTTTCTTTATTATCTTGGTTAGGTCAGGGTGTGACGAGGGTGGTATGTGTGTTTTTGGTATTTTCTAGGGTTTTTTGTATATCTATGGGGTTTTGGTATTGTCTAGGTAAATGTAGGTCTATGGTGGCCTGAATTGGTTCCCAATCAGAGACAGCTGTTTATCGTTGTCTCTGTTGGGGATACTATTTAGGTTGCCATTTCCATGTTGGTTTGGTGGGTTATTGTCTATGTGTAGTTGCATGTCAGCACTAGTTGTTTATAGAATAACCCACCAAACTGACAGAATAACCCACCAAACCAGGACCGAGCAGCGTGAAAAGGAGGAGCAGATGTTATGGACTTGGGAGGAGATTTTGGACGGAAAAGGATCCTGGACATGGGAGGAAATACTAGATGGAGCAGGACCCTGGACGCAGCCTGGGGAGTATCGCCGTTCTAAGGAGGCAGGACCCTGGACGCAGCCTGGGGAGTATTGCCGTTCTAAGGAGGCAGGACCCTGGACGCAGCCTGGGGAGTATCGCCGTTCTAAGGAGGCAGGACCCTGGACGCAGCCTGGGGAGTATCGCCGTTCTAAGGAGGCAGGACCCTGGACGCAGCCTGGGGAGTATCGCTGTTCTAAGGAGGCAGGACCCTGGACGCAGCCTGGGGAGTATCGCCGTTCTAAGGAGGCAGGACCCTGGACGCAGCCTGGGGAGTATCGCCGTTCTAAGGAGGAGAAATACAGGAGAATAGAGGAACGGAGACGATATGAGGGTACACGACTAGCACGGAAGCCCGAGAGGCAGCCCCAATCATTTTTTGGGGAGGGGGGCATACGAGGAGATTGGCTGAGTCAGGTAGGAGACCTGAGCCAAGTCCTTGTGCTTACCGTGGGGAGCGTGTAGTGGCCTGGCCAGTCTCCAGACCTGAACCCAATAGAAAATCTTTGGAGGGAGCTGAAAGTCCGTATTGCCCAGCGACAGCCCCGAAACCTGAAGGATCTGGAGAAGGTCTGTATGGAGGAGTGGGACAGTGTGTGCAAACCTGGTCAAGAACTACAGGAAATGTATGATCTCTGTAATTGCAAACAAAGGTTTCTGTACTAAATATTAGGTTCTGCTTTTCTGATGTATCAAATACTTATGTCATGCAATAGAATGCCAATGAATTACTTAAAAATCATACAATGTGATTTTCTGGAGTTTTGTTTTAGATTCCGTCTCTCACAGTTGAAGTGTACCTTTGATAAAAATTGCAGACCTCTACATGCGTTGTAAGTAGGAAAACCCGCAAAATCGGCAGTGTATCAAATACTTGTTCTCCCCACTGTATATAAAATGTGGAAAAAGTCAAGGGGTCTGAATACCTTCCAAATGCACTGAATGTGAGCACACACACACTTTGAGATTGTCAACTACAACATGGTAAGACCCACCCATATACACTCACTCTGTCTCTCTTTCTCACACACACACACACACACACACACTCTCATGCATATGCATGAGCGTACAGAGCCTCCAGCCTCCCGTTACCACATGGTAAGACCCACCCATATACACTCACTCTGTCTCTCTTTCTCACACACACACACACACACACACACACACACACACACACACACACACACACTCTCATGCATATGCATGAGCGTACAGAGCCTCCAGCCTCCCGTTACCACATGGTAAGACCCACCCATATACACTCACTCTGTCTCTCTTTCTCACACACACACACACACACACACACACACACACACTCTCATGCATATGCATGAGCGTACAGAGCCTCCAGCCTCCCGTTACCACATGGTAAGACCCACCCATATACACTCACTCTGTCTCTCTTTCTCACACATACACACACACACACACACACACACTCTCATGCATATGCATGAGCGTACAGAGCCTCCAGCCTCCCGTTACCACATGGTAAGACACACACACACACACACACATACACACCCTCTGTTCTTCCATCTTGAGTCCAGAGTGTTCTGCTCTGAGCCAGAATTGGAGAGAATGTTTAGAATTAGAGCACACAGCTGTGTAGGACAGACAGAGAGTACACACACAAACACACACAAATACACACATACACACACACTGTGCTGCTTCCATATGTGATAGGCATGATGAGTGCCATGGGGTCTCTGAGCCTGTTAAGCAGGGGTCATAGGTTTGGTAGTTGTACAAGTTAATGGGGTGGGGGGGGGAGATAAAAAGAGAGTACGAGAGAGAGGGAGATAAAGAGAGAGTACGAGAGAGAGGGAGATAAAGAGAGAGTACGAGAGAGAGGGAGATAAAGAGAGAGTACGAGAGAGAGGGAGATAACGAGAGAGCACGAGAGAGAGGGAGATAAAGAGAGAGCACGAGAGAGAGGGAGATAAAGAGAGAGTACAAGAGAGAGGGAGATAACGAGAGAGCACGAGAGAGAGGGAGATAACGAGAGAGCACGAGAGAGAGGGAGATAAAAAGAGTACGAGAGAGAGGGAGATAAAGAGAGAGTACGAGAGAGAGGGAGATAACGAGAGAGTACAAGAGAGAGGGAGATAAAAAGAGTACGAGAGAGAGGGAGATAAAAAGAGAGCACGAGAGAGAGGGAGATAACGAGAGAGTACGAGAGAGAGGGAGATAACGAGAGTGTACGAGAGAGAGGGAGATAAAGAGAGAGAGGGAGATAAAGAGAGAGTACGAGAGAGAGGGAGATAACGAGAGAGCACGAGAGAGAGGGAGATAAAGAGAGAGCACGAGAGAGGGAGATAACGAGAGAGAGGGAGATAAAAAGAGAGTACGAGAGAGAGGGAGATAACGAGAGAGAGGGAGATAAAAAGAGTACGAGAGAGAGGGAGATAAAGAGAGAGCACGAGAGAGAGGGAGATAACGAGAGAGAGGGAGATAAAGAGAGAGTACGAGAGAGAGGGAGATAACGAGAGAGCACGAGAGAGAGGGAGATAAAGAGAGAGAGGGAGATGAAAAGAGAGTACGAGAGAGAGGGAGATAAAAAGAGAGTACGAGAGAGAGGGAGATAAAAAGAGTACGAGAGAGAGGGAGATAACGAGAGAGAGGGAGATAACGAGAGAGTACGAGAAAGAGGGAGATAACGAGAGAGAGGGAGATAAAAAAAGAGTACGAGAGAGAGGGAGATAAAAAGAGAGTACGAGAGAGAGGGAGATAACGAGAGAGCACGAGAGAGAGGGAGATAAAAAGAGAGTACGAGAGAGAGGGAGATAAAAAGAGTACGAGAGAGAGGGAGATAACGAGAGAGAGGGAGATAACGAGAGAGTACGAGAAAGAGGGAGATAACGAGATAGTACGAGAGAGAGGGAGATAAAAAGAGAGCACGAGAGAGAGGGAGATAACGAGAGAGAGGGAGATAAAGAGAGAGTACGAGAGAGAGGGAGATAACGAGAGAGCACGAGAGAGAGGGAGATAAAGAGAGAGGGAGATAACGAGAGAGTAAGAGAGAGAGGGAGATAAAAAGAGAGCACGAGAGAGAGGGAGATAACGAGAGAGTACGAGAGAGAGGGAGGTAAAGAGAGAGTACGAGAGAGAGGGAGATAACGAGAGAGTACGAGAGAGAGGGAGATAACGAGAGAGAGGGAGATAAAGAGAGAGCACGAGAGAGAGGGAGATAAAGAGAGAGTACGAGAGAGAGGGAGATAAAGAGAGAGTACGAGAGAGAGGGAGATAACGAGAGAGAGGGAGATAAAAAGAGAGTACGAGAGAGAGGGAGATAAAGAGAGAGTACAAGAGAGAGGGAGATAAAGAGAGAGTACGAGAGAGAGGGAGATAACGAGAGAGCACGAGAGAGAGGGAGATAACGAGAGAGAGGGAGATAACGAGAGAGAGGGAGATAAAGAGAGAGTACGAGAGAGGGGGAGATAAAGAGAGAGCACGAGAGAGAGGGAGATAAAGAGAGAGTACGAGAGAGAGGGAGATAACGAGAGAGAGGGAGATAAAGAGAGAGTACGAGAGAGAGGGAGATAACGAGAGAGAGGGAGATAAAGAGAGAGTACGAGAGAGAGAGGGAGATAACGAGAGAGAGGGAGATAAAGAGAGAGAGGGAGATAAAGAGAGAGTACGAGAGAGAGGGAGATAACGAGAGAGCACGAGAGAGAGGGAGATAACGAGAGAGAGGGAGATAACGAGAGAGTACGAGAAAGAGGGAGATAAAGAGAGAGTACGAGAGAGAGGGAGATAAAAAGAGAGCACGAGAGAGAGGGAGATAAAGAGAGAGTACGAGAGAGAGAGTTTGGTAGAGAACTAGTTGTGAAAGTTAAGGGAGAGAGACAGAGAGGGAGATAAGGAGAGGGAGCGAGAGAGCAGGAAGAAAGAGAGGAAATTCCTGTCTTTTTAACAGTTGAGCTAAAATCTCCTAAATCCTTCCTGTCGTTTAACTAGTCAGCTCTTATGGACCATTCCCTCTTCTCTTCCTCTCTCATTCTTCCCTCTCCTCACATATCTGTGGTCATCACAATGTTTTTATGGTCAGATCAGGATTTAGGCCTTCTAATAAAATCATGTTACTGGTGTTTGGTGTTTTTGATGTTGACCTAGTTTGTAATCTCACCTCTAAATAACTTTTCAACAAAGTTCAGCCAAAACGATGAGGAGAATGTTCCTGCTGCCAGATATTCAGCCGTTTCTAGTTTGGACGTTGTAATAATATCATCTGGTTTGGTGTATTTTGGCCATTCAGGGACACCGTACAGATGACAGGTGCAGATTAGTGGATGATTTTTTTTTCTCTCTCTCTCTCTCTCTCTCTCTCTCTCTCTCTCTCTCTCTCTCTCTCTCTCTCTCTGTCTCTCTCTGTCTCTCTCTCTCTCTCTCTCTCTCTCTCTCTCTCTCTCTCTCTCTCTCTCTCTCTCTCTCTCTCTCTCTCTCTCTCTCTCTCTCTCCTCTCTCTCTCTCTCTCTCTCTCTCTCTCTCTCTCTCCTCTCTCTCTCTCTCTCTCTCTCTCTCTCTCTCTCTGTCTCTCTCCTTCTCTCCTCTCTCCTCTCCTCCTCTCTCTCTCTCTCTCTCTGTCTCTCTCTCTGTCTCTCTCTCTCTCTCTCTCTCTCTCTCCTCTCTCTCTCTCTCGCTCTCTGTCTCTGTCTCTCTCTCTCTCTCCTCTCTCTCTCTCTCTCCTCTCTCTCGCTCTCTGTCTCTGTCTCTCTCTCTATCTCTCTCTGTCCTCTCTCTCTGTCTCTCTCTCTCCTCTCTCCTCTCTCTCTCTGAGATCAGAAGAGAACATGGAATATCTCTAACTGAATATTCAGACCTTCTATTATGTGGGGGGCAGTTTTAAGGAGTCATATAAAATGACACACAGGTACATGTCCTGATTGGGGAAGGGACTGTGGATCGGTCTCTGTCCGTCCATTAGTCACACGTGACATCTCAGACAACGTGGGTGTAACGGTTTTCTTGAGTTGAAGGAGAGGCGGACTAAAATGCAGCGTGGTTACTTGTGTACATCTTTAATAAAGCTGAAACCACGAACAGTATACAAAAACAATAACCGTGAAAAAACCTAAACAGCCTATCTGGTACAAACAAACACAGAGACAGGATCAATCACCCACAAAACCCAAAACCAAACAGGCTACCTAAATATGGTTCCCAATCAGAGACAATGACTAACACCTGCCTCTGATTGAGAACCATATCAGGCCAAACATAGAAATAGACAAACTAGACATGTAACATAGAATGCCCACTCAGATCACACCCTGACCAAACAAAACATAGAAACATACAAAGCAAACTATGGTCAGAGTGTGACAGTGGGTGAACATACGTCTTGCCATAGAGATCCAGCATTTACAAAAACATGACCCTGATTGTCCCAACGCGGGAGCTGTGTTAATGAACTGAAATGTGTGAGTGACACCAGAGAAGAAGAAGAAGAAGGGAAGTGAGAGGGAAAACAGAGTTTTTGTATGATCAATGAGAGAAAATCTAATTTGGTTCAAACGAAAACATTTACTGTCTTATTTTCTACGAGGGATTTGATCCGATAGAAGTTTCATAGTGCTTAGGTTGTTACCAGTGTACTGACTACATGGCA
The DNA here is from genome assembly GCF_034236695.1 of Oncorhynchus nerka. Lineage (NCBI taxonomy): Eukaryota > Metazoa > Chordata > Actinopteri > Salmoniformes > Salmonidae > Oncorhynchus > Oncorhynchus nerka. The sequence goes on along the minus strand of NC_088397.1, from coordinate 95,106,260 downwards.
CAAATGACCTCTAACCCTGCACACAGACTTAGTACCGATACCCCCTGTATATACCCTCATTATTCTTATTGTGTTACTTTTTACTATTATTTTTTTACTTTAGTTTATTTGGTCATCATTTTCTTAACTCTTCTTGAACTTGGTTGGTTAAGGGCTTGTAAGTAAACATTTCACGGTAAAGTCTACACTTGTTGTATTCGGCGCATGTGACAAATAAAGTTTGATTTGATTTGACACGTGACAGTCCGGGAAAATTTGTGGGTCGCCAGTTGAATGGTGTTTCCTCCAACACATTGGTGCGGCTGCCTTCCGCATTAAGCGAAGCAGTGCGGTTTGGCAGGGTCGTGTTTCGGAGGACGCATGGCTCTCGACCTTCGCCTCTCCCGAGTCCGTAGGGGAGTTGCAGCGATGGGGCAAGACTAACTACCAGTTGGATATCACAAACAATAAAGTCAGGGTTTGTGCTTTTCACGTCTGTCACGCCCTGACCTGTGAGAGCCTTTTTATGTCTCTATTTTGGTTTGGTCAGGGTGTGATTTGGGTGGGCATTCTATGTTTTGTTTTCTATGTTTTTGTATTTCTTTGTGTTTGGCCGGGTATGGTTCTTAATCAGGGACAACTGTCTATCGTTGTCTCTGATTGAGAACCATACTTAGGCAGCCTTTTCCTACCTGTCTTTGTGGGAAGTTGACTTTGTTTATGGCACTATAGCCATGTTATTTAGAAATTCTGACAGGAGAGGCCATTGGAGTGTAACTTTACTGTGACCTGTCAACTACGATGAAAGCTGCAACACCTACTCTTTAACTAGCTGTCTCGAAGACAGTTCATATCATTAACTAGCTGTCTCGAAGACAGTTCATATCTTTAACTAGCTTTCTGGAAGACAGTTCCTATAATTAACTAGCTGTCTGGAAGACAGTTCATATCTTTAACTAGCTGTCTCGAAGACAGTTCATATCATTAACTAGCTGTCTCGAAGACAGTTCATATCATTAACTAGCCGTCTCGAAGACAGTTCATATCATTAACTAGCTGTCTCGAAGACAGTTCATATCATTAACTAGCTGTCTCGAAGACAGTTCATATCATTAACTAGCTGTCAAGAAGACAGTTCATATCATTAACTAGCTGTCTCGAAGACAGTTCCTATCATTAACTAGCTGTCTCAAAGACAGTTCCTGAATGTCTTTAACTAGCTGTCTCGAAGACAGATCATATCATTAACTAGCTGTCTCGAAGACAGCTCCTGAATGTCATTAACTAGCTGTCTCAAAGACAGTTCATATCATTAACTAGCTGTCTCGAAGACAGTTCATATCTTTAACTAGCTGTCTCGAAGACAGATCATATCATTAACTAGCTGTCTCAAAGACAGTTCATATCATTAACTAGCTGTCTTGAAGACAGTTCATATCATTAACTAGCTGTCTCGAAGACAGTTCATATCATTAACTAGCTGTCTCGAAGACAGCTCCTGAATGTCTTTAACTAGCTTTCTCAAAGACAGTTCCTGAATGTCATTAACTAGCTGTCTCAAAGACAGCTCCTGAATATCATTAACTAGCTGTCTCAAAGACACAGTTCATATCATTAACTAGCTGTCTCAAAGACAGCTCCTGAATATCATTAACTAGCTGTCTCAAAGACACAGTTCATATCATTAACTAGCTGTCTCAAAGACAGCTCCTGAATGTCATTAACTAGCTGTCTCAAAGACAGCTCCTGAATGTCATTAACTAGCTGTCTCAAAGACAGCTCCTGAATGTCATTAACTAGCTGTCTCAAAGACAGCTCCTGAATATCATTATATTTTTTAAACGTATTTGATAGCCTGTTCCATTTCAGTTATTAGCGGTCTCACAGGCAGAATCTCAAATCACCCACTCGCCCCTCGGCGAGTCCATTTGTGCGTTCAAGCGCGCCTCCACCATTTGAACAAGTGTTCCCGAGGCCGAGGGAGTGAAAATGATTGAGGTTGTACAGGATAATTATCCCCTCCGGTCGGCACTTAGACTGAGCCTGCAATGCTGCCGGCTTCATAGCGAAGTGGAATCCCATAAGGCACGGCGTAATTTTATTTTATTTTTTCGTAATTTCACACAAAAGAACGGAGAGGCCGAGGCATGCCTAATTATATGATACGTGCATTTCTTTATTTCTGATGTTCGAGGCTTGACACATAAAATATTAAACAGCTCCCAAATAAAATGTTTAACTGTTTAACTGAGGTTTATATTTTGTAAAACGACAGGGAGGATTTGTTCATTTTGAATTTCATGCATCATTCATGTCATGTGTGTCCCGAAGTTGATGGATTTATTGATCCCCCTCGCCACTCTCTGGAAGTCACCCTCTGAGATACGTCAGAACACAAGTAAACAGAGGGACCTCCGAGAGAGTTGGTAGGGGCGAGACAGTGGTTTGGGATTCACTGTGTCTCTCTCGCTCTCTGTCTCTTTCTCTCTATGTCTTGGTCTTTCTCTCTCTCTCCCCAACTCTGTCTCTGTCTCTCCGTGTCTCTCTCTCCCTGTCTCTCTCTGTCTCTCATTCTCCCTCTCTCTGTCCATGTCTCTCTCTCTCCCTCTCTGTCTCTCTCTCCCTGTCTCTGTCTCTCCCCATGTCTCTCTCTCTCCCTCTCTGTGTCTCTCTCCTTGCCTATCTCTCTCTCCCCATGTCTCTCTCTCTCCCTCTCTGTCTCTCTCCTTGCCTATCTCTCTCTCCCCCTGACTCTGTCTTTCTCTCTCCTTCTGTGTCTCTCTCCCTGTCTCTCTCTGTCTCTTTCTCTACAGATCCTATTTGACCAGGCCCAGAGGTCAATCAAACAGCAACTGCACACCTTCATCAAAGAGTGAGTATCATCCCTTCTTCCTTTGGTGTAGGCCTCTTCTTCTTGTCACATTTCAGTCCATAGAGATGGATAGAGGACTCTAGTACCCAAAAGCACATTTTAGCATGGACAGCTCCATTGAGGACTTTCACCATTCTGAAGTAGTTAACTGGGCGGGACTTTCTATGGGTTAACGAAGGATCACGTAATTCCATCCAGGTCATCGGGAGGGATCAGCCAATGAGGGAACTTTCCAGATCTACAGGTGCCAGTGAATCAACTGACTGTGTCTTTATACCGGTTCAAACAACACCCTCTAGGTGGCAGTATGCACCCCTTTTCAGGTTGTTTACCAACTCATAGAAGTAGTAGAAGAAGAACAGTGACTCAAGTGAGATGGCCTCAATGGAGCTACCCTGTGTGCTCACAGACGCCTTAATGGGACGGAGCTGATCTCTATACATCTCTATGTTTCAGTCTCTCATCTCTCTTCCTTCATTGTTCTGTAAAATGTGAGGTCCTCTCAATCAAGGTTTCCTTAGCCTGGTGCCAGATCTGTTTGTGCTGTCTTGTCAACAACTACTATAGTCATTGTCACCCTGTTGGGATGAGTGTAAGTCACTCTCTCTCTCTCTCCTCCCCCTGTAGGGAGATGTGTAAGTCACTCTCTCTCTCCTCCCCCTGTAGGGACGTGTGTAAGTCACTCTCTCTCTCCTCCCCCTGTAGGGACGTGTGTAAGTCACTCTCTCTCTCTCTCCTCCCCCTGTTGGGACGTGTGTAAGTCACTCTCTCTCTCTCTCCTCCCCCTGTTGGGATGAGTGTAAGTCACTCTCTCTCTCTCCTCCCCCTGTAGGGACGTGTGTAAGTCACTGACTCTCTCTCTCCTCCCCCTGTAGGGACGTGTGTAAGTCACTCTCTCTCTCTCTCCTCCCCCTGTTGGGACGTGTGTAAGTCACTCTCTCTCTCTCTCCTCCCCTGTTGGGATGAGTGTAAGTCACTCTCTCTCTCCTCCCCCTGTAGGGAGATGTGTAAGGTCACTCTCTCTCTCTCTCTCCTCCCCCTGTAGGGAGATGTGTAGTCACTCTCTCTCTCCTCCCCCTGTAGGGAGATGTGTAGTCACTCTCTCTCTCCTCCCCCTGTAGGGAGATGTGTAGTCACTCTCTCTCTCCTCCCCCTGTAGGGAGATGTGTAAGTCACTCTCTCTCTCTCTCCTCCCCCTGTAGGGAGATGTGTAAGTCACTCTCTCTCTCCTCCTCCCCCTGTAGGGAGATGTGTAAGTCACTCTCTCTCTCCTCCCCCTGTAGGGAGATGTGTAAGTCACTCTCTCTCTCTCCTCCCCCTGTAGGGACGTGCGTAAGTTCAAGGAGACAAAGAAGCAGTTTGACCGTGTGAGGGAGGACATGGAGATAGCCCAGGTGAAGAACGCCCAGGCCCCCAGGAACAAACCTCACGAGGTGGAGGAGGCCACTTCCTCTCTCACCCTGACCAGGAAGTGCTTCAGGCACCTGGCCCTGGACTACGTACTGCAGGTGAGAGGCATCACATTTAACATTTTAGTCCAATCTTAGCAGCTTTTATCCAGAGCGATTTACAGTTACTATGACAACCACATATCAGTTAAACTGTTGATCTATTTAATAGTAATATAATACCAGTACTATGATACCAGTAATATAATACCAGTAATTTGACTCCAATACCAGTAATATAATACCAGTATTAATACCAGTAATATAATACCAGTAATTTGACTCCAATACCAGTAATATGATACCAGTAATATAATACCAGTAATTTGACTCCAATACCAGTAATATGATACCAGTAATATAATACCAGTAATATAATACCAGTAATTTGACTCCAATACCAGTAATATAATACCAGTAATATGATACCAGTAATATGATACCATTAATATGATACCAGTAATATGATACCAGTAATATGATACCAGTAATATAATACCAGTAATATGATACCATTAATATAATACCAGTAATATAATACCAGTAATATAATACCAGTAATATGATACCAGTAATATGATACCATTAATATGATACCAGTAATATAATACCAGTAATATAATACCAGTAATATGATACCATTAATATAATACCAGTAATATAATACCAGTAATATAATACCAGTAATATAATACCAGTAATATGATACCAGTAATATGATACCATTAATATGATACCAGTAATATAATACCAGTAATATAATACCAGTAATATGATACCAGTAATATAATACCAGTAATATAATACCAGTAATATGATACCATTAATACGATACCAGTAATATAATACCAGTAATATGATACCAGTAATATAATACCAGTAATATGACTCCAATACCAGTAATATAATACCAGTAATATGATACCATTAATATAATACCAGTAATATAATACCAGTAATATAATACCAGTTATATAATACCAGTAATATGACTCCAATAACAGTAATATAATACCAGTTATATAATACCAGTAATATGATACCAGTAATATAATACCAGTAATATAACTCCAATACCAGTAATGTCCACTATGTGGTGCCATGATCCCTTAGTCCATGCTTGTGGCGTGACAACCTTCTAGAAGTAAACCATGTTAACTTGAATCTAACCTGTTGTGTTTATACTACTACTGATAATCAAACTGGTCACTTCAGTCGCTACATGTAATTTTGTCCATCTTTTCAGATCAATGTTCTTCAGGCTAAGAAGAAGTTTGAGATCCTTGACGCAGTGAGTAGTAACCTTGTCATCTAAACCTCTGATGCCGTTATATGTGTTAGCCATTTAGATAGCATGATAATATGTTTTATGATCTCTCTCTCTCTCTCTCTCTCTCTCTCTCTCTCTATCCTCTCTCTGTCCTCTCTCTCTATCCTCTCTCTGTCCTCTCTCTCTATCCTTTCTCTCTCTCTATCCTCTCTCTGTCCTCTCTCTCTCTCCTTTCTCTCTCTCTATCCTCTCTCTGTCCTCTCTCTCTATCCTTACTCTCTCTCTATCCTCTCTCTCTCTATCTTCTCTCTCTATCCTTTCTCTCTCTCTATCCTCGCTATCTCTCCCCATCTCTCTCTCTCTATCCTCTCGCTATCCTCTATCTCTCAGATGCTG
>NC_088397.1:95067795-95095295 GCF_034236695.1 Oncorhynchus nerka | reverse complement strand
TATCTATCTGACCTCTCTAGTCTGTATCTATCTGACCTCCTCTCCAGTCTGTATCTATCTGACCTCCTCTCTAGTCTGTATCTATCTGACCTCTCTAGTCTGTATCCATCTGACCTCCTCTCTAGTCTGTATCTATCTGACCTCCTCTCTAGTCTGTATCTATCTGACCTCCTCTCTAGTCTGTATCTATCTGATCTCCTATAGTCTGTATCTATCTGATCTCCTCTCTAGTCTGTATCCATCTGATCTCCTCTCTAGTCTGTATCTATCTGATCTCCTCTCTAGTCTGTATCCATCTGATCTCCTCTCTAGTCTGTATCTATCTGATCTCCTCTCTAGTCTGTATCCATCTGATCTCCTCTCTAGTCTGTATCCATCTGATCTCCTCTCTAGTCTGTATCCATCTGATCTCCTCTCTAGTCTGTATCCATCTGATCTCCTCTAGTCTGTATCCATCTGATCTCCTCTCTAGTCTGTATCTATCTGACCTCCTCTCTAGTCTGTATCCATCTGACCTCTCCAGTCTGTATCTATCTGATCTCCTCTCTAGTCTGTATCTATCTGACCTCCTCTCTAGTCTGTATCCATCTGACCTCTCCAGTCTGTATCTATCTGATCTCCTCTCTAGTCTGTATCTATCTGACCTCTCTAGTCTGTATCTATCTGACCTCCTCTCCAGTCTGTATCTATCTGACCTCCTCTCTAGTCTGTATCTATCTGACCTCTCTAGTCTGTATCTATCTGACCTCCTCTCTAGTCTGTATCCATCTGACCTCTCCAGTCTGTATCTATCTGATCTCCTCTCTAGTCTGCATCTATCTGACCTCTCTAGTCTGTATCTATCTGACCTCCTCTCCAGTCTGTATCTATCTGACCTCCTCTCTAGTCTGTATCTATCTGACCTCTCTAGTCTGTATCCATCTGAACTCCTCTCTAGTCTGTATCTATCTGACCTCCTCTCCAGTCTGTATCTATCTGACCTCCTCTCCAGTCTGTATCTATCTGATCTCCTCTCTAGTCTGTATCCATCTGATCTCCTCTCTAGTCTGTATCTATCTGACCTCCTCTCCAGTCTGTATCTATCTGACCTCCTCTCCAGTCTGTATCTATCTGACCTCCTCTCCAGTCTGTATCGATCTGACTTCCTCTCCAGTCTGTATCGATCTGACTTCCTCTCCAGTCTGTATCTATCTGACCTCCTCTCCAGTCTGTATCCATCTGACCTCCTCTCCAGTCTGTATCTATCTGACCTCCTCTCCAGTCTGTATCCATCTGACCTCCTCTCCAGTCTGTATCTATCTGACCTCTCTAGTCTGTATCTATCTGACCTCCTCTCCAGTCTGTATCTATCTGACCTCCTCTCTAGTCTGTATCTATCTGACCTCCTCTCCAGTCTGTATCTATCTGACCTCCTCTCCAGTCTGTATCTATCTGACCTCCTCTCTAGTCTGTATCTATCTGACCTCCTCTCTAGTCTGTATCTATCTGATCTCCTCTCTAGTCACACACACACACACACACACACACACACACACACACACACACACCCAAATGCTTTCAGTCGGTGAAAACCTTAATGTGACAGGATGTTTTATTTAATTCATATCAAAAGTAACTATATAAAACCAACTGCATCTGGACATATCAAACAGAGTTGTCTCCATCTTAGAACCGCGGGAGGTTCAGGATAAACTATGCTTCTTTTTAGCATCAAAAGATTGTTCATTAAAAAAAATAGAACCAGAAATCATGAAAGCTTCTCTGTGCTTAGCCAGAGATTTCAACATTTGACTATTTGTGTATTATAGCTGTCTTTCTGTCTGCTTTGATCGTGAGAACAGTGAAGCACAACAACAGAATGCTAGACATATATTTTAATTAGAATAACTTCTACTCTGTGACTTGTTTTTCACTTTTGGACTCTTGCAGAGTTAAAATAAGACTATTTTCTGAAAATACATTCTCTTTTGTCAAACATTTGAGTGAGTTTTTGTTTTGGGGACTTTTATTTGTGGGTGTCTGGAACAGCTAAGACAGGGACCATCACCTTATGTGTACACACACACACACACACACACACACACACACACAGGGACCATCACCCATCTGTTATCTGATGGGATGCTAACAGGGTCTGTCGGCAGGCCAGACTGCGTGTGCGTGCGTGCTTGTGTGTGTGTGCTTGCGTGAGTGTTACTGTTGGCTTTGGGACTCTACGAATATCAGGCTGGGGGGTGCTTACAATTCGGGTCAGGTCTCTCTCTCTCTCTCTCTGTGTGTGTGAGAATGTGTGGGTGTTTTTCTGTCTTGGCCCTGATGCTGTCCCAGTGAAGCGTTCTGGCTACTCACCTTATCAAGGGCTACTCACCTTATCAAGGGCTACTCACCTTATCAAGGGCTACTCACCTTATCAAGGGCTACTCACCTTATCAAGGGCTACTAACTACATGTCAGTTTACTTCCTGACCTTGTGATTGTGCTAACATTCATTTGTTTCTTTCTCTCCTTTCTACCAACGCCCTCCGTCCAATGATCTTCTCCAGACTCTGATGGAGGTGAGTACTTAAAGGATGGAGGGAGGGAGAGGATGGAGGGAGGGAGAGGATGGAGAGAGAGGATGGAGAGAGAGGATGGAGAGAGAGGCTGGAGAGAGAGGCTGGAGAGAGAGGATGGAGGGAGAGGATGGAGGGAGAGGATGGAGGGAGAGGATATGGGGGGAGAGGATATGGCAGGGCGTACTCTGACTGGCTAGCTTTACTAGTAGTAGGAGTATGCTCCACTACACTGTCATGTCCAGTCCCATCATCCTCCTGCATGCATCACGTCTAGTTCTATAGGTTCTAGCACTGTTCATGACAACAAACTTTCACACCCTTCTTGTTGGTGCAGAGAACATTATGCAGTTTTAAAGCTAATTTTATTGCAATTCTATACATTTTTCCCCATGTCTAATGTGTATTCATGTGATATTTACAACAATATCTATGGGCTAAAGAAACAAAATAAGAATAAATGTTAGCTGACGTGGGCTTGTTGATCTGGACATTTCTGCCAAGTTAAACAGCTCTCTAAAGGTATGCAGTGTCTGACTTGACGAGAGGAAGACTGATGCTGCAGTTAAGAAGGGATGGACCCTGGTTCTACTGTAGGGATGGACCCTGGTTCTACTGTAGGGATGGACCCTGGTTCTACTGTAGGGATAGACCCTGGTTCTACTGTTCTACTGTAGGGATAGACCCTGGTTCTACTGTTCTACTGTAGGGATAGACCCTGGTTCTACTGTAGGGATGGACCCTGGTTCTACTGTTCTACTGTAGGGATAGACCCTGGTTCTACTGTAGGGATAGACCCTGGTTCTACTGTAGGGATAGACCCTGGTTCTACTGTAGGGATAGACCCTGGTTCTACTGTTCTACTGTAGGGATGGACCCTGGTTCTACTGTAGGGATAGACCCTGGTTCTACTGTAGGGATAGACCCTGGTTCTACTGTAGGGATAGACCCTGGTTCTACTGTAGGGATAGACCCTGGTTCTACTGTTCTACTGTAGGGATGGACCCTGGTTCTACTGTAGGGATAGACCCTGGTTCTACTGTTCTACTGTAGGGATAGACCCTGGTTCTACTGTAGGGATAGACCCTGGTTCTACTGTAGGGATAGACCCTGGTTCTACTGTAGGGATAGACCCTGGTTCTACTGTTCTACTGTAGGGATGGACCCTGGTTCTACTGTAGGGATAGACCCTGGTTCTACTGTAGGGATAGACCCTGGTTCTACTGTAGGGATAGACCCTGGTTCTACTGTAGGGACAGACCCTGGTTCTACTGTAGGGATAGACCCTGGTTCTACTGTAGGGATAGACCCTGGTTCTACTGTAGGGACAGACCCTGGTTCTACTGTAGGGGCAGACCCTGGTTCTACTGTAGGGATAGACCCTTAACTGGTTCTACTGTAGGGACAGACCCTGGTTCTACTGTAGGGATAGACCCTTAACTGGTTCTACTGTAGGGACAGACCCTGGTTCTACTGTAGGGATAGACCCTGGTTCTACTGTAGGGACAGACCCTGGTTCTACTGTAGGGATAGACCCTGGTTCTACTGTTCTACTGTAGGGATGGACCCTGGTTCTACTGTAGGGACAGACCCTGGTTCTACTGTAGGGACAGACCCTGGTTCTACTGTAGGGACAGACCCTGGTTCTACTGTAGGGACAGACCCTGGTTCTACTGTAGGGACAGACCCTGGTTCTACTGTAGGGATAGACCCTGGTTCTACTGTAGGGATAGACCCTGGTTCAACTGTAGGGACAGACCCTGGTTCTACTGTAGGGACGGACCCTGGTTCTACTGTAGGGACAGACCCTGGTTCTACTGTAGGGACAGACCCTGGTTCTACTGTAGGGATAGACCCTGGTTCTACTGTAGGGACAGACCCTGGTTCTACTGTAGGGACAGACCCTGGTTCTACTGTAGGGATGGACCCTGGTTCTACTGTAGGGATAGACCCTGGTTCTACTGTAGGGACAGACCCTGGTTCTACTGTAGGGACAGACCCTGGTTCTACTGTAGGGATGGACCCTGGTTCTACTGTAGGGACAGACCCTGGTTCTACTGTAGGGACAGACCATGGTTCTACTGTAGGGACAGACCCTGGTTCTACTGTAGGGATGGACCCTGGTTCTACTGTAGGGATAGACCCTGGTTCTACTGTAGGGATAGACCCTGGTTCTACTGTAGGGATAGACCCTGGTTCTACTGTAGGGATGGACCCTGGTTCTACTGTAGGGACAGACCCTGGTTCTACTGTAGGGATAGACCCTGGTTCTACTGTAGGGATAGACCCTGGTTCTACTGTAGGGATAGACCCTGGTTCTACTGTAGGGATAGACCCTGGTTCTACTGTAGGGATAGACCCTGGTTCTACTGTAGGGATAGACCCTGGTTCTACTGTAGGGATGGACCCTGGTTCTACTGTAGGGATAGACCCTGGTTCTACTGTAGGGATAGACCCTGGTTCTACTGTAGGGATAGACCCTGGTTCTACTGTAGGGATAGACCCTGGTTCTACTGTAGGGACAGACCCTGGTTCTACTGTAGGGATGGACCCTGGTTCTACTGTAGGGATAGACCCTGGTTCTACTGTAGGGATATACCCTGGTTCTACTGTAGGGATAGACCCTGGTTCTACTGTAGGGATGGACCCTGGTTCTACTGTTCTACTGTAGGGATAGACCCTGGTTCTACTGTAGGGATAGACCCTGGTTCTACTGTTCTACTGTAGGGATGGACCCTGGTTCTACTGTAGGGATGGACCCTGGTTCTACTGTTCTACTGTAGGGATGGACCCTGGTTCTACTGTAGGGATGGACCCTGGTTCTACTGTAGGGACAGACCCTGGTTCTACTGTAGGGATGGACCCTGGTTCTACTGTTCTACTGTAGGGATGGACCCTGGTTCTACTGTAGGGATGGACCCTGGTTCTACTGTAGGGACATACCCTGGTTCTACTGTTCTACTGTAGGGACAGACCCTGGTTCTACTGTAGGGATGGACCCTGGTTCTACTGTAGGGATAGACCCTGGTTCTACTGTAGGGATAGACCCTGGTTCTACTGTAGGGATGGACCCTTAACTGGTTCTACTGTAGGGATGGACCCTGGTTCTACTGTAGGGATAGACCCTGGTTCTACTGTTCTACTGTAGGGATAGATCCTGGTTCTACTGTAGGGATAGACCCTGGTTCTACTGTAGGGATGGACCCTGGTTCTACTGTAGGGATGGACCCTGGTTCTACTGTAGGGATGGACCCTGGTTCTACTGTAGGGATAGACCCTGGTTCTACTGTAGGGATAGACCCTGGTTCTACTGTTCTACTGTAGGGATAGATCCTGGTTCTACTGTAGGGATAGACCCTGGTTCTACTGTAGGGATAGACCCTGGTTCTACTGTAGGGATGGACCCTGGTTCTACTGTAGGGATGGACCCTGGTTCTACTGTAGGGATGGACCCTGGTTCTACTGTAGGGATAGACCCTGGTTCTACTGTAGGGATGGACCCTGGTTCTACTGTTCTACTGTAGGGATAGACCCTGGTTCTACTGTAGGGATAGACCCTGGTTCTACTGTAGGGACAGACCCTGGTTCTACTGTAGGGACAGACCCTGGTTCTACTGTAGGGATAGACCCTTAACTGGTTCTACTGTAGGGACAGACCCTGGTTCTACTGTAGGGATAGACCCTGGTTCTACTGTAGGGATAGACCCTGGTTCTACTGTAGTGATAGACCCTGGTTCTACTGTAGGCACAGACCCTGGTTCTACTGTAGTGACAGGCCCTGGTTCTACTGTAGGGACAGACCCTGGTTCTACTGTAGGGACAGACCCTGGTTTTACTGTAGGGACAGACCCTGGTTCTACTGTAGGGATAGACCCTTAACTTGTTCTACTGTAGGGACAGACCCTGGTTCTACTGTAGGGATGGACCCTGGTTCTACTGTAGGGACAGACCCTGGTTCTACTGTAGGGATGGACCCTGGTTCTACTGTAGGGATAGACCCTGGTTCTACTGTAGGGATAGACCCTGGTTCTACTGTAGGGATAGACCCTGGTTCTACTGTAGGGATGGACCCTGGTTCTACTGTAGGGACATACCCTGGTTCTACTGTAGGGATAGACCCTGGTTCTACTGTAGGGATAGACCCTGGTTCTACTGTAGGGATAGACCCTGGTTATACTGTAGGGATAGACCCTGGTTCTACTGTAGGGATAGACCCTGGTTCTACTGTAGGGATAGACCCTGGTTCTGTTGTAGGGATAGACCCTGGTTCTACTGTAGGGATGGACCCTGGTTCTACTGTAGGGATGGACCCTGGTTCTACTGTAGGGATGGACCCTGGTTCTACTGTAGGGATAGACCCTGGTTCTACTGTAGGGATGGACCCTGGTTCTACTGTTCTACTGTAGGGATAGACCCTGGTTCTACTGTAGGGATAGACCCTGGTTCTACTGTAGGGATAGACCCTGGTTCTACTGTAGGGATAGACCCTGGTTCTACTGTAGGGATAGACCCTGGTTCTACTGTAGGGATGGACCCTGGTTCTACTGTAGGGATGGACCCTGGTTCTACTGTAGGGATGGACCCTGGTTCTACTGTAGGGATAGACCCTGGTTCTACTGTAGGGATGGACCCTGGTTCTACTGTTCTACTGTAGGGATAGACCCTGGTTCTACTGTAGGGATAGACCCTGGTTCTACTGTAGGGACAGACCCTGGTTCTACTGTAGGGACAGACCCTGGTTCTACTGTAGGGATAGACCCTTAACTGGTTCTACTGTAGGGACAGACCCTGGTTCTACTGTAGGGATAGACCCTGGTTCTACTGTAGGGATAGACCCTGGTTCTACTGTAGTGATAGACCCTGGTTCTACTGTAGGCACAGACCCTGGTTCTACTGTAGTGACAGGCCCTGGTTCTACTGTAGGGACAGACCCTGGTTCTACTGTAGGGACAGACCCTGGTTTTACTGTAGGGACAGACCCTGGTTCTACTGTAGGGATAGACCCTTAACTGGTTCTACTGTAGGGATAGACCCTGGTTCTACTGTAGTGATAGACCCTGGTTCTACTGTAGGCACAGACCCTGGTTCTACTGTAGTGACAGGCCCTGGTTCTACTGTAGGGACAGACCCTGGTTCTACTGTAGGGACAGACCCTGGTTCTACTGTAGGGATAGACCCTTAACTGGTTCTACTGTAGGGACAGACCCTGGTTCTACTGTAGGGATAGACCCTGGTTCTACTGTAGGGATAGACCCTGGTTCTACTGTAGTGATAGACCCTGGTTCTACTGTAGGGATAGACCCTGGTTCTACTGTAGGGACAGACCCTGGTTCTACTGTAGGGACAGACCCTGGTTCTACTGTAGGGACAGACCTTGGTTCTACTGTAGGGACAGACCCTGGTTCTACTGTAGGGATAGACCCTGGCTCTACTGTAGGGACAGACCCTGGTTCTACTGTAGGGACAGACCCTGGTTCTACTGTAGGGATAGACCCTGGTTCTACTGTAGAGACAGACCCTGGTTCTACTGTAGGCACAGACCCTGGTTCTACTGTAGTGACAGGCCCTGGTTCTACTGTAGGGACAGACCCTGGTTCTACTGTAGGGACAGACCCTGGTTCTACTGTAGGGATAGACCCTTAACTGGTTCTACTGTAGGGACAGACCCTGGTTCTACTGTAGGGATAGACCCTGGTTCTACTGTAGGGATAGACCCTGGTTCTACTGTAGTGATAGACCCTGGTTCTACTGTAGGGATAGACCCTGGTTCTACTGTAGGGACAGACCCTGGTTCTACTGTAGGGACAGACCCTGGTTCTACTGTAGGGACAGACCTTGGTTCTACTGTAGGGACAGACCCTGGTTCTACTGTAGGGATAGACCCTGGCTCTACTGTAGGGACAGACCCTGGTTCTACTGTAGGGACAGACTCTGGTTCAACTGTAGGGACAGACCCTGGTTCTACTGTAGGGACAGACCCTGGTTCAACTGTAGGGACAGACCCTGGTTCAACTGTAGGGACAGACCCTGGTTCTACTGTAGGGACAGACCCTGGTTCTACTGTAGAGACAGACCCTGGTTCTACTGTAGAGACAGACCCTGGTTCTACTGTAGGGACAGACCCTGGTTCTACTGTAGGGACAGACCCTGGTTCTACTGTAGAGACAGACCCTGGTTCTACTGTAGGGACCCTTAACTGTAAGGTGTATATGTGCTATCATTAAAATCAAATAATGGTGTTAACTTAAAGGAGATTCAGGGAGGTCAGAGACCAGGGGACACCAGGGCTGCTGTACCCGACACCAGAGATCCTCTACTGGGCATGATGCCAACCTAAACTACCCTCCCTCTCCTTTCCCCACAGGCAAGAGGGCTGAAGTCGACAGATGGCATGATGTCACACTGCTTAGGGATTAACAGATGGAAAGGGATAGAGAGCGAGAGAGCGAGGGAGAGAGAGAGCGATAGAGAGAGCGATAGAGAGAGGGAGAGAGAGAGCGAGGGAGAGAGAGAGCGATAGAGAGAGGGAGAGAGAGAGCGAGGGAGAGAGAGCGATAGAGAGAGGGAGAGAGCGAGCGATAGAGAGAGCAATAGAGAGAGGGAGAGAGCGAGGGAGAGAGAGAGCGATAGAGAGAGGGAGAGAGCGAGCGATAGAGAGAGCGATAGAGAGAGCGATAGAGAGAGGGATAGAGAGAGGGAGAGAGAGAGCGATAGAGAGAGGGAGAGAGCGAGCGATAGAGAGAGCGATAGAGAGAGCGATAGAGAGAGGGAGAGTGAGAGAGGTCGAGAGAGTGAGAGCGATAGAGAGAGGGAGAGACCAACAATGCAGTTCAAGAAATAGAGTTAAGAAAATATTTACTAAATAAACTAAAGTTAAAAAATCTAATAAAAAGTAACACAATAAAATTAACAATAACAAAGTTATATACAGGGAGCACCGGTACAGAGTCAATGTGGAGGCTATATACAGGGAGTACTGGTACAGAGTCAATGTGGAGGCTATATACAGGGGGTACCGGTACAGAGTCAATGTGGAGGCTATATACAGGGAGCACCGGTACAGAGTCAATGTGGAGGCTATATACAGGGAGTACTGGTACAGAGTCAATGTGGAGGCTATATACAGGGGGTACCGGTACAGAGTCAATGTGGAGGCTATATACAGGGAGCACTGGTACAGAGTCAATGTGGAGGCTATATACAGGGAGCACCGGTACAGAGTCAATGTGGAGGCTATATACAGGGGGTACCGGTACAGAGTCAATGTGGAGGCTATATACAGGGGGTACCGGTACAGAGTCAATGTGGAGGCTATATACAGGGAGCACCGGTACAGAGTCAATGTGGAGGCTATATACAGGGGGTACCGGTACAGAGTCAATGTGGAGGCTATATACAGGGGTACCTGGTACAGAGTCAATGTGGAGGCTATATACAGGGGTACCGGTACAGAGTCAATGTGGAGGCTATATACAGGGGGTACCGGTACAGAGTCAATGTGGAGGCTATATACAGGGAGCACCGGTACAGAGTCAATGTGGAGGCTATATACAGGGGGTACCGGTACAGAGTCAATGTGGAGGCTATATACAGGGAGCACCGGTACAGAGTCAATGTGGAGGCTATATACAGGGAGCACCGGTACAGAGTCAATGTGGAGGCTATATACAGGGAGCACCGGTACAGAGTCAATGTGGAGGCTATATACAGGGAGCACCGGTACAGAGTCAATGTGGAGGCTATATACAGGAGCACCGGTACAGAGTCAATGTGGAGGCTATATACAGGGGTACCGGTACAGAGTCAATGTGGAGGCTATATACAGGGGTACCGGTACAGAGTCAATGTGGAGGCTATATACAGGGGGTACCGGTACAGAGTCAATGTGGAGGCTATATACAGGGAGCACCGGTACAGAGTCAATGTGGAGGCTATATACAGGGAGCACCGGTACAGAGTCAATGTGGAGGCTATATACAGGGGGTACCGGTACAGAGTCAATGTGGAGGCTATATACAGGGGGTACCGGTACAGAGTCAATGTGGAGGCTATATACAGGGTGTTATGGTACAGAGTCAATGTGGAGGCTATATACAGGGAGCACCGGTACAGAGTCAATGTGGAGGCTATATACAGGGGGTACCGGTACAGAGTCAATGTGGAGGCTATATACAGGGTGTTATGGTACAGAGTCAATGTGGAGGCTATATACAGGGGGTACCGGTACAGAGTCAATGTGGAGGCTATATACAGGGGGTACCGGTACAGAGTCAATGTGGAGACTATATACAGGGGGTACCGGTACAGAGTCAGTGTGGAGGCTATATACAGGGAGCACCGGTACAGAGTCAATGTGGAGGCTATATACAGGGAGCACCGGTACTGAGTCAATGTGGAGGCTATATACAGGGGGTACCGGTACAGAGTCAATGTGGAGGCTATATACAGGGGGTACCGGTACAGAGTCAATGTGGAGACTATATACAGGGGGTACTGGTACAGAGTCAATGTGGAGACTATATACAGGGGGTACCGGTACAGAGTCAATGTGGAGGCTATATACAGGGAGCACCGGTACAGAGTCAATGTGGAGGCTATATACAGGGGTACCGGTACAGAGTCTATGTGGAGGCTATATACAGGGAGCACCGGTACAGAGTCAATGTGGAGGCTATATACAGGGGGTACCGGTACAGAGTCAATGTGGAGGCTATATACAGGGGGTACCGGTACAGAGTCAATGTGGAGGCTATATACAGGGGGTACCGGTACAGAGTCAATGTGGAGGCTATATACATGGGGTACCGGTACAGAGTCAATGTGGAGGCTATATACAGGGGGTACCGGTACAGAGTCAATGTGGAGACTATATACAGGGTGTTATGGTACAGAGCCAATGTGGAGACTATATACAGGGTGTTACGGTACAGAGTCAATGTGGAGGCTATATACAGGGTGTACCGGTACAGAGTCAATGTGGAGACTATATACAGGGGGTACCGGTACAGAGTCAATGTGGAGGCTATATACAGGGGGTAATGGTACAGAGTCAATGTGGAGGCTATATACAGGGGGTACCGGTACAGAGTCAATGTGGAGGCTATATACAGGGGGTACCGGTACAGAGTCAATGTGGAGACTATATACAGGGTGTTATGGTACAGAGCCAATGTGGAGACTATATACAGGGTGTTACGGTACAGAGTCAATGTGGAGGCTATATACAGGGTGTACCGGTACAGAGTCAATGTGGAGACTATATACAGGGGGTACCGGTACAGAGTCAATGTGGAGGCTATATACAGGGGGTAATGGTACAGAGTCAATGTGGAGGCTATATACAGGGGGTACCGGTACAGAGTCAATGTGGAGGCTATATACAGGGGGTACCGGTACAGAGTCAATGTGGAGGCTATATACAGGGTGTTATGGTACAGAGTCAATGTGGAGGCTATATACAGGGGGTACCGGTACAGAGTCAATGTGGAGGCTATATACAGGGGGTACCGGTACAGAGTCAATGTGGAGACTATATACAGGGGTAATGGTACAGAGTCAGTGTGGAGGCTATATACAGGGAGCACCGGTACAGAGTCAATGTGGAGGCTATATACAGGAGCACCGGTACTGAGTCAATGTGGAGGCTATATACAGGGGGTACCGGTACAGAGTCAATGTGGAGGCTATATACAGGGGGCACCGGTACAGAGTCAATGTGGAGACTATATACAGGGGTACTGGTACAGAGTCAATGTGGAGACTATATACAGGGGGTACCGGTACAGAGTCAATGTGGAGGCTATATACAGGGAGCACCGGTACAGAGTCAATGTGGAGGCTATATACAGGGGTACCGGTACAGAGTCTATGTGGAGGCTATATACAGGGAGCACCGGTACAGAGTCAATGTGGAGGCTATATACAGGGGGTACCGGTACAGAGTCAATGTGGAGGCTATATACAGGGGGTACCGGTACAGAGTCAATGTGGAGGCTATATACAGGGGGTACCGGTACAGAGTCAATGTGGAGGCTATATACATGGGGTACCGGTACAGAGTCAATGTGGAGGCTATATACAGGGGGTACCGGTACAGAGTCAATGTGGAGACTATATACAGGGTGTTATGGTACAGAGCCAATGTGGAGACTATATACAGGGTGTTACGGTACAGAGTCAATGTGGAGGCTATATACAGGGTGTACCGGTACAGAGTCAATGTGGAGACTATATACAGGGGGTACCGGTACAGAGTCAATGTGGAGGCTATATACAGGGGGTAATGGTACAGAGTCAATGTGGAGGCTATATACAGGGAGTACCGGTACAGAGTCAATGTGGAGGCTATATACAGGGAGTACCGGTACAGAGTCAATGTGGAGGCTATATACAGGGGGTACCGGTACAGAGTCAATGTGGAGGCTATATACAGGGGGTAATGGTACAGAGTCAATGTGGAGGCTATATACAGGGTATTACGGTACAGAGTCAATGTGGAGGCTATATACAGGGTATTACGGTACAGAGTCAATGTGGAGGCTATATACAGGGTGTTACGGTACAGAGTCAATGTGGAGGCTATAAACAGGGTATTACGGTACAGAGTCAATGTGGAGGCTATATACAGGAAGCACCGGTACAGAGTCAACGTGGAGGCTATATACAGGGTATTACGGTACAGAGTCAATGTGGAGACTATATACAGGGTATTACGGTACAGAGTCAATGTGGAGGCTATATACAGGGTATTACGGTACAGAGTCAATGTGGAGGCTATATACAGGGGGTACCGGTACAGAGTCCATGTGGAGACTATATACAGGGTATTACGGTACAGAGTCAATGTGGAGGCTATATACAGGGTATTACGGTACAGAGTCCATGTGGAGGCTATATACAGGGGGTACCGGTACAGAGTCAATGTGGAGGCTATATACAGGGTGTTATGGTACAGAGTCCATGTGGAGGCTATATACAGGGTGTTATGGTACAGAGTCAATGTGGAGGCTATATACAGGGGGTACTGGTACAGAGTCCATGTGGAGGCTATATACAGGGGGTACCGGTACAGAGTCAATGTGGAGGCTATATACAGGGTATTACGGTACAGAGTCAATGTGGAGGTTATATACAGGGTATTACGGTACAGAGTCCATGTGGAGGCTATATACAGGGGGTACCGGTACAGAGTCAACAGGTTCCTTCGAGGTATAACATGTGTACATAGGGGTTAAAGGTTAGGGTAAAGTGACTATCCATAGATAATAAACAGAGAGTAGCAGCAGTGTAAAAACAAAGGAGGGGAGGTCAATGTAAATAGTCCGGGTGGCCATTTGATTAATTGTTCAGCAGTCTTATGGCTTGTGGGTAGAAGCTGTTGAGGAGCCTTTTGGACCTAGACTTGGCACTCCGGTACCGCTTACCGTGCGGTAGCAGAGACAACAGTCTATGACTTGGGTGACTGAGGGAGGTGTTTAGTCACAGGGTCCTTAACTTAGTTAGGGTTCTTTGACAATTTCCTGGGCCTTCCTCTGACACCGCTTAGTATATAGGTCCTGGATGGCAGGATACTTGGCCCCAGTGATGTACTGGGCCGTACCTACTACCCTCTGTAGTGCCTTATGGTCGGATGCCAAGCAGTTGCCATACCAGGTAGTAATGCAACCGGTCAGGATGCTCTCAATGGCTGTAGAACTTTTTAAAGATATAGGAACCCATGCCAAATCTTGTCATAACCTCTTCGCGACTGTCTTGGTGTGCTTGGACCATGATAGATCGTTGGTGATGTGGACACCAAGGAAATTTAAACTCTCGACCCGCTATACTTTCAGGCCCGTGGATGTTAATGACCCTCCTTTTCCTGTAGTCCACGACCAGCTCCTTTGTCTTGCTCACGTTGAGGAAGAGGTTGTTGTCCTGACACCACACGGCCAAGTCTCTGACCTCCTCCCTATAGGCTGTCTCATCGTTGTCGGTGCTCAGGCCTACCACTGTTGCGTCATCGGCAAACTTGATGATGGTGTTGGAGTTGTGCCTGGCCATGCAGTCATGGGTGAACAGGTAGTACATCAGGGGACTGAGCACGCACCCCTGAGGGGCCCCCGTGTTGAGGATCAGCGTGGCGGATGTGTGGTTGCCTACACTTACCACCTGGGGGTGGCCCGTCAGGATGTCCAGGATCCAGTTGCAGAGGGAGGTGTTTAGTCCCAGGGTCCTTAGCTTAGTGATGAGCTTTGTGGGCACTATGGTGTTGAACGCTGAGCTGTAGTCAATGAACAGCATTCTCACGTAGGTGTTCCTATTGTTCAGGTGGGAAAGGGCATTGTGGAGTGCAATAGAGATTGCATCATCTGTGGATCTGTTGGGGTGGTATGCGAATTGGAATGTGTCTAGGGTTTCTGGGATGGTGGTGTCAATGTGAGCCATGACCAGCATTTCAAAGCACTTCATGGCTACAGATGTGAGTGCTACTAGGCTGTAGTCATTTAGGAAGGTTACCTTCTTGGGCACAGGGACTATGGTGGTCTGCTTGAAACATGTGGGTATTACAGACTGGGTCAGGGAGAGGTTGAAAATGTCAGTGACGAGACTTGCCAGCTGGTCTGGCCTCGTGGCCTTGTGAATGTTGACCTGATTAAAGGTCTTGCTGACTTCGGCTACGGAGAGTGTGATCACACAGTCGTCCGGAACAGCTGGTGCTCTCATGCATGATTCAGTGTTACTTGCCTTGAAGCTAGAGGATAGAGTGGTAGAATTGAATTGAACTGAATAGAGAGTGAGAGACCGAGAGGGATAGAGGGATAGAGAGAGAGGTAGGTTGGTAGGTAGGTGCGGGTTAGTGTTGGGGGTGTAGGGACCTGTAGGTGGGTGTTAGTGTTGGGGGTGTAGGGACCTATGGGAGCCATAATGTTGGGAGCCATAACGTGTGCTTGATTAGGCAGCAATAGACTCTCAGACAGATGGAAGCTGGGCTCCTCCAGGACGGAGGAGGGAAGAAAGAGGACCTGGCCTCAGGGTATCAAGGCTTTGGGGGGCCTCAGGGGGGGTAGAATGGAAGGCTCGTAAATCGCTCTGCGCGCAGGGCGCAAGCAGTGGCTTTTCCATGGCAGCGGCTTCTGCGAGCGCGACAAAAATGACAGCTGTATGCTAATGAGGCAGTCTGCTAGGGGGCCCTTTCGAACTCAGTCGGGGTCTCAATTTACTACTGAGAAGTAGAATAGTAGAATACACATGGTACAATTTCTAAGTTTGGTGGTACATCAACAGTTACTGTTTGGTGGTACATCTCTTGTTACTTACTGTATGTCAGGTACTGACAGCGACTCAATTAGCCATGTCAGCTAACACTTTTTAAATTGGTAGTTAGCTGGCTAAACTATTTAAACTTGTAGTGATCATGGCGGAATACCGACTGGGCCTGCAAGGCCCTGACCTCCCAGGGGTCCCCATTGATTTTGTTAGTCATTCCCACTCAAATATCATATTAACATGGAATAACTCATGACAAAATGTGTAGAATTGCATGAAATTAGCGTTAAAAGTGAAAATGTATCTCCACCCCATGGCAAAATGTGCAGAATTACAGGAAATGTACTTTCAAACAAAAAATATTCTCTCCACCATCAAGAGAAGGCCCGGGTGGGGGGGCTCTCTCTCAGTGCCCCCAAAACGCTAGAGCCGGCCCTGTCTATACACACACACTGCAGGTACAAGCATGAGCAGCTGGTTTCGGGAGGCAGTGTGGGTGTGAGCGCGAAACGTCACTGCAGCACGAGCAGACTGTTGACATTCGGTGTTCTGATGCTCTGGTGTCCGCTATTCTCCGTTTCTCCGGTGTTCTCCGTTTCTCCGGTGTTCTGATGCTCTGGTGTCCGTTATTCTCCGTTTCTCCGGTGTTCTCCGTTTCTCCGGTGTTCTTCTGAAGTCTTCAGGTCAGACTCTTAATCCGTAACCGGAATATTGGAAATGAAAACATTTTGACAATTGAACAGAAGCATCGTTTTTTCTTTAAACCTTCGTTTTATTTGAGAATTTGGAGCTTGACTTTTAAACGTGAAATGTTGTTGGATTGTACTCTGCAAAAGATGAAGATATTTGGCAGGTTGGATTACACACTGGTGAGATTTTACTAAATTTATAGTTGCTTATTATAGGATGGTAATACTCATACACATCTCCCAGGGCAACAATAATAACAGCTTTCTACAACACGGATGGACCTCGGATATATTTCCAAAATGTATTTAGATACTGTTGAGAGTTACAATAGTAGAATACACAAGGTGAAGTATTGGAATGTGGCTATGCGTTAGTAGTTTTTCTCTTGTTAAATCAGTCACTGATAGTCACCTGAATTAGCTCACGTCAGCTAACATTTTTTTTAGGTTGGTAAATTTGTTGAGCGGGCGGCTATCTAAACTTGTTATCATGTTCGAATTACCAGCTGGGTTGAGCCAATTGATTTTGTTAAACAGTCACACTCCGGTATATTAAACACTGTAACCATTTCTCTCAATCCCATGGCAAAATGTGTAGAATTGCATAAAATGTGTCAGGACGGCCGCCGGCCCATCTGTCTACCATTCACAATGAGATCAGAGCCTGAGGAGGGTGTGTGTGTGTGTGTGTGTGTGTGTGTGTGTGTGTGTGTGTGTGTGTGTGTGTTCATCAACAGTTCTGCAATGTTGTCACACACACACACACACAAAGGGTGGAACAGAACAGAATAGAACAACAACAGAACAGAATAATTGCCTTCCAGGAAGGATACATTTGTTTACAGAAATAATAATAATATTAATCTACAACATGATGTAGTTATATTACTTCTGTAGGTTGTAGTCCTAGGTGACAAGCAGACAGACAGTTCTGTAGGTTGTAGTCCTAGGTGACAAGCAGACAGACAGTTCTGTAGGTTGTAGTCCTAGGTGACAAGCAGACAGACAGTTCTAGGTGACAAGTAGGTTGTAGTTCTAGGTGACAAGCAGACAGACAGTTCTGTAGGTTGTAGTCCTAGGTGACAAGCAGACAGACAGTTCTGTAGGTTATAGTCCTAGGTGACAAGCAGACAGACAGTTCTGTAGGTTGTAGTCCTAGGTGACAAGCAGACAGACAGTTCTGTAGGTTGTAGTCCTAGGTGACAAGCAGACAGACAGTTCAGTTCTAGGTGACAAGCAGACAGACAGTTTGTAGGTTGTAGTCCTAGGTGACAAGCAGACAGACAGTTCTGTAGGTTGTAGTCCTAGGTGACAAGCAGACAGACAGTTCTGTAGGTTATAGTCCTAGGTGACAAGCAGACAGACAGTTCTGTAGGTTGTAGTCCTAGGTGACAAGCAGACAGACAGTTCTGTAGGTTGTAGTCCTAGGTGACAAGCAGACAGACAGTTCTATAGGTTATAGTCCTAGGTGACAAGCAGACAGACAGACAGTTCTGTAGTAGCAGCGTGTGGATAACCCCAGAGGTTATCTCCTGTTGTATGGAGTTTAGAACCCATCCCTGAAATGTAACTTTTTAGTCCCCGCTAGCTTCTGTTGTTGCAAGAGAACAAATGTGTTATCTGTGTAGAAACCTTGAGGATCTTTTCATAGACAGGAGTATTTGAGCTAGTGATGCTCACACAATGATCTGCGTCATACACTATGTTGGATTCCGTTCAGTGTGTGTGTGTGTGTGTGTGTGTGTGTGTGTGTGTGTGTGTGTCTCTCAGTGCAGCTCCAAATCTATACAGTATTCCAGGTGGTAGCCACCTTGGCGCAGACCAAAAGCATGGCCACAACAATTAACAGTAATTTAACACATGCCATCTCCTTCCCTCCCTCCATCCTCCATCTCCTCCTTCCTCCGCCTCCTCAACCTAGTCCTCAGTGTGTGACGAAGGACCTAGGAGATATGAGAGGTCCTGACTCGTGTGTGTGTGTGTGTGTGAGAGAGAGAGGAGTGGTCCTGGTGTCTGTCTGTGTGTGTGTGTGTGTGTGTGTGTGTGTGTGTGTGTGTGTGTGTGTGTGTGTGTGTGTGTGTGTGTGAGAGAGAGGAGTGGTCCGTGTGTGTGTGTGTGTGTGTGTCAGAGAGAGAGAGAGGAGTGGTCCTGGTGTCTGTCTGATCAACATATGTCTTGTGTTAGTGAAGCTGATATAACCGTATATATATAATAATAATACATACAGTGTATTCTGAAAGTATTCAGACCCCTTGACTTTTTCCACATTTTGTTACGTTACAGCCTTATTCTAAAATTGATTAAATCTACACACAATACTCTAAAATGACAAAGTAAAAACAGGGTTTATAGAAAATTTTGCAAATGTATTGCAAAAAAAGTATTCAGACCCTCTACTCAGTACCTTGTTGAAGCCCCTTTGGCAGTGATTACAGCCTAGAGTGTTCTTGGGTATGACGCTAAAAGCTTGGAACACCTGTATTTGTGGAGTTTCTCCCAATCTTCTCTGCAGAGCCTCTCAAGCTCTGTCAAGTTGGATGGGGAGAGTTGCTGCACAGCTATTTTCAGGTCTCTCCAGAGATGTTCAATTGGGTTCAAGTCCGGGCTCTGGCTGGGCCACGCAAGGACATTCAGAGACTTGTCCCAAAGCCACTCCTGCGTTGTCTTGGGTGTGTGCTTAGGGTCGTTGTCCTGTTGGAAGGTGAACAGTCTGAGGTCTTGATCGTTCTGGAGCAGGTTTTCATCAAGCATCTCTCTGTACTTTGCTCCGTTCATCTTTCCCTCGATCTTGACTAGTCTCACAGTCCTTGCCGCTGAAAAACATCCCCACAGCATGATGCTACCACCACCATGCTTCACCGTAGGGATGGTGCCAGGTTTCCTCCAAACATGATGCTTGGCATTCAGGCCAAAGAGTTCAATCTTGGTTTCATTAGACCAGAGAATCTTGTTTCTCATGGACTGAGAGTCTTTAGGTGCATTTTGGCAAACTCCAAGTGGGCTGTCATGTGTCTTTTACTGAGGAGTGTCTTCCGTCTGGCAACTCTACCATAAAGACCTGATTAGTGGAGTACTTCAGAGATGGTTGTCTTTCTGGAAGGTTCTCCCATCTCCAAAGAGGAACTCTGGCGCTCTGGCATGGAATCGTGTGACCAAGACCCTTCTCCCCCGATTGCTCAGTTTGGCTGGGCGGCCAGCTCTAGGAAGAGTCTTGGTGGTTCCAAACCTTTTCCATTTAATAATGATGGAGGCCACTGTGTTCTTGGAGAACTTCAAAGCTGCAGAAATGTTTTGGTACCCTTCCCCAGATCTGTGCCTCGACATAATTCTGTCTCTGAGGATTCCTTCGACCTCATGGCTTGGTTTTTGCTCTGACATGCACTGTCAACTGTGGGACCTTATATAGACAGGTGTGTGCCTTTCCAAATCATGTCCAAGCAATTGACTTTACCACAGGTGGACTCCAATCAAGTTGTAGAAACATCTCAAGGATGATCAATGGAAACAGGATGCACCCGAGTTCAATTTCGAGTCTCATATCAAAGGTTCTAAAATACTTATGTAAATAAGGTATTTTCTAAAAACCTGTTTTTTGCTTTGTCATTATGGGGTATTGTTTGTAGATTGATAACAGAAAAAAAAAATAGTTAATCCATTTTAGATTATGAATATATTGTAGAATAAGGCTGTAACATAACAAAATGTGGAGAACAGGAAGAAGGGGTCTGAATACTTTCCCGAAGGCTCTGTATACGGTGTATAACCTATACGGTGGTAGTAATCTTCTTCTTCTGATCGAGGTAATTTTCCGTTGTGCACAGACAACAACAAGACACACAACAGCAATATGGTGGAAATCAGAACAGTGTCAGGCTGAATGACATATGGGGCGGCAGGGTAGCCTAGTGGTTAGAGTGTTGGACTAGTAACCGGAAGGTTGAAAGTTCAAACCCCAGAGCTGACAAGGTACAAATCTGTCGTTCTGCCCCTGAACAGGCGGTTAACCCACTGTTCCTAGGCAGTCATTGAAAATAAGAATTTGTTCTTAACTGACTTGCCTAGTTAAATAAAGGTAAAACATTGTGATGTCATTATGGAGTATTGTGATGTCATTATGGAGTATTGTGATGTCATTATGGAGTGTTGTGATTAGAGGTTGACTTTCCTCTGTATCAAACAGCATCCATTGGGCAACACCAGTGAGTGATTGACAGCCCCATATCCCCCCATTTAGCTATCTGTCAACCTGTTTGTTCTCAGACAAACATAAGGCTGTTTCCACTGTCTAGCTTCCCACCAGCTTATCTAAAAACCATTAGGTCACAGAACAGCATTCTGTCCCATCTACAAGTTCTCTATGACATACTGTACGCTACAGTGGAGGCTGGTGGGAGATGCTATAGAAGGACTGGCTCATTGTCTGGAATGGAATAAATGAAATGGTATCAAACACATGTTTGTCTCCGTTCCATTTCACAGAGCCTGTCCTCCTATAGCCCCTCGCACCAGCCTCCACTGGTACACCTCACTGGTTTGTCACTAAGGCTGTTTGGGTTACTGTATTCACAGGGCCGTATGCAGAAATATTATTTTACATCTAGAGTCTGAGGCGGTTATTGTTTATTAACTCTTTTCTACATTGTAGAATAATAGTGAAGACATCAAAACTATGAAATAACACACATGGAATCATGTAGTAACCAAAAAAAGTGTAGCCACACCTTTTCCTTCACTTTGCGGTCCAACTCATCCCAAACCTTCTCAACTGGGTTGAGGTCGGGTGATTGTGGAGGCCAGGTCATCTGATGCAGCACTCTCTCCTTCTTGGTCAAATAGCCCTTATACAGCCTGGAGGTGTGTTGGTTCATTGTCCTGTTGAAAAGCAAATGATAAACGCAAACCAGATGGCGTATCGCTGCAGAATGCTGTTGTAGCCTTGCTGGTTAAGTGTGCCTTGAATTCCAAATAAATCACTGAGTGTCACCAGCAAAGCACCCCCACACCATCACACCTCCTCCTCCAAGCTTCACGGTGGGAATTTGGACTCATTATACCAAATGGCAGATCTCCACTGGTCTCATGTCCATTGCTCATGTTTCTTGGCCCAAGCAAATATCTTCTTATTGGTGTCCTTTAGTAGTGGTTTCTTTGCAGCAATTCGACCATGAAGGCCTGATTCACACAGTTGATGTTGAGATGTGTCTGTTATTTGGGCTGCAATCTGAGGCTGGTAACTCTAATTAACTTATCCTCTGCAGCAGAGGGAACTCTGGGTCTTCCTTTCCTGTGGAGGTCCTCATGAGCCAGTTTCATCATAGCGCTTGATGGTTTTTGCGACTGCACTTGAAGAAATGTTAAAAGTTCTTGAAATGTTCCTGGTTGACTGACATTCATGTCTTAAAGTAATGATGAACTGTTGTTTCTCTTTGCTTATTTGAGCTCTTCTTGCCATAATATGGACTTTTTACCAAATAGGGCTATCTTCTGTATACCACCCCTTACCTTGTCACAACACAGCTGATTGGCTCAAACACATTAAGAAGTAAAGAAATACCATACATTAACTTTTAACAATGCACACCTGTTAATTGAAATGCATTCCTGGTGACTACCTCATGAAGCTGGTTGAGATAATACCAAGGGTGTGCAAAGCTGTCATCAAGGCAAAGGGTGGCTACTTTGATTTGTTTAACACTTTTTTTGGTTACCACATGATTCCTTGTGTGTTATTTCATAGTTTTGATGTCTTCACTGTTATTCTACAATGTAGAAACTAGTACAAATAAAGAAAAACCCTTGAATGAGTAGGTGTGTCCAAACTTTTGACTGGTGTGTATATATATATATATATATATATTTACTGCACAGTAACATAATATACAGTTGTACCGTAGTTCATATGCCCAGTTAGCTTTAAGGATTTACAGTTTACTTCAGACCCTAACCACAGTCTCTCCCCCGTAAGTTAGCTACAGACACAAACATTAACCCTCCTCTCCTCCCCTCCCCTCCCCTCCCCTCCCTCTCCTCTCCTCTCCTCTCCTCTCCTCTCCTCTGTAAGTTAGCTACAGACACAAACATTAACCCTCCTCTCCTCTCCTCCTCTCCTCCCTCTCCTCTCTCCTCTCCTCTCTCCTCTCCTCTCCTCTCCTCTCTCCTCTCCTCTGTAAGTTAGCTACAGACACAAATATTAACCCTCCTCTCCTCTCCTCTGTAAGTTAGCTACAGACACAAACATTAACCCTCCTCTCCTCTCCTCTCCTCTGTAAGTTAGCTACAGACACAAACATTAACCCTCCTCTCCTCTCCTCTCCAAGTTAGCTCAGACACAAACATTCTCCTCTCCTCTCCTCTCCTCTCCTCTCCTCTCCTCTGTAAGTTAGCTACAGACACAGACATTAACCCCAGTCTCCTCCCCCCCCTCTCCTCCTCTCCTCTCCTCTCCTCTCCTCTCCTCTCTCCTCTCCTCTCTCTCCTCTGTAAGTTAGCTACAGACACAGACATTAACCCCAGTCTCCTCCCCCTCCCTCTCCTCTCCTCTCCTCTCCTCTCCTCTCCTCTCCTCTCCTCTCCTCTCCTCTCCTCTCCTCTCCTCTCCTCTCCTCTCCTCTCCTCTGTAAGTTAGCTACAGACACAGACATTAACCCCAGTCTCCTCCCCCCTCCCTCCCTTTGTCTTGGTCTCTAGGACTTCTCCTGTGATGATAATAAGGTGGAGTTCAACGTGGATGCTCCTAACGGAGTGGTGATGGAAGGTTACCTGTTCAAGAGGGCCTCCAATGCCTTCAAGACCTGGAACAGGTGAGATAGAACCACCTCAACTACAACACCTTTCCAGAAATAAGTCCCTCACTGTTGCCGCTTGTTATAGACCCCCCTCTGCCCCCAGCTGTGCCCTGGACACCATATGTGAATTAATTGCCCCCCATTTATCTTCAGAGTTTGTACTGTTAGCTGACCTAAACTGGGATATGCTTAACACCCCGGCCGTCCCACAATCTAAGCTAGATGCCCTCAATCTCACACAAATCATCAAGGAACCTACCAGGTACAACCCTAAATCCGTATACACGGGCACCCTCATAGACGTCATTCTGACCAACCTGCCCTCTAAACACACCACTGCTGTCTTCAACCAGGATCTCAGCGATCATTGCCCATAATGGGTCTTCGGTCAAAAAAACCACCCCTCATCACTGTCAAACGCTCCCTAAAACACTTCAGCGAGCAGGCCTTTCTAATCGACCTGGCCGGGGTATCCTGGAAGGATATTGACCTCATCCCGTCAGTAGAGGATACCTGGTTATCTTTAAAAGTGCTTTTCTCAATCTTAAATAAGCATGCCCCTTACAAAAAATTTAGAACTAAGAACAGATATAGCCCTTGGTTCACTCCAGACCTGACTGCCCTTGACCAGCACAAAAACATTCTGTGGCGTTCTGCATTAGCATTGAATAGCCCCCGCGATATGCAACTAAATCCACGATAATCGAGAATTTTAATAACATCTCCAAACCAAAATTAAATCTAGAATCGGCTTCCTATTTCGCAATAAAGCATTCTTCACTCATGCTGCCAAACTTACCCTCGTAAAACGGACTATCCTACCGATCCTTGACTTCGGCGATGTCATTTACAAAATAGCCTCCAACACCCTAGTCAGCAAATTGGATTGTGTTATTGACTGTATGTCTTGTTTACTCCATCTTTATTCCATGTGTAACTCTGTGTGGTTTGTGTCACACTGCTTTGCTTTATCTTGGCCAGGTCGCAGTGGTAAATGAGAACTTGTTCTCAACTGACCTACCTGGTTAAATAAAGGTGTTCTCAACTAGCCCACCTGGTTAAATAAAGGTGTTCTCAACTGGCCTACCTGGTTAAATAAAGGTGTTCTCAACTGGCCTACCTGGTTAAATAAAGGTGTTCTCAACTAGCCTACCTGGTTAAATAAAGGTGTTCTCAACTAGCCTACCTGGTTAAATAAAGGTGTTCTCAACTAGCCTACCTGGTTAAATAAAGGTGTTCTCAACTGACCTACCTGGTTAAATAAAGGTGTTCTCAACTAGCCTACCTGGTTAAATAAAGGTGTTCTCAACTAGCCTACCTGGTTAAATAAAGGTGTTCTCAACTGACCTACCTGGTTAAATAAAGGTGTTCTCAACTAGCCTACCTGGTTAAATAAAGGTGTTCTCAACTAGCCTACCTGGTTAGATAAAGGTGTTCTCAACTAGCCTACCTGGTTAAATAAAGGTGTTCTCAACTGACCTACCTGGTTAAATAAAGGTGTTCTCAACTGACCTACCTGGTTAAATAAAGGTGTTCTCAACTGACCTACCTGGTTAAATAAAGGTGTTCTCAACTGACCTACCTGGTTAAATAAAGGTGTTCTCAACTAGCCTACCTGGTTAAATAAAGGTGTTCTCAACTAGCCTACCTGGTTAAATAAAGGTGAAATAAAAAAATGTAAAAACACAACAGTACTGTTTGATTCAGAGTGGTACTTCATCTAACTCCGTGTCCTCTTGTCTCCTCTCCTCCCCTCCTCCTCTCTAATCCTTTCCTCCCCTCCTCCTCTCTCCTTCCAGACGGTGGTTCTCCATACAGAACAGCCAGCTGGTCTACCAGAAGCGACTTAAGGTAAGAAAAGAACTGGGACTTTTGAAAGGATAGCTATGTAATCCGCCTGAATGCCGGTCTGTTTGTGCCATCATTAGGCTGGTGGCCAATCATCAACAAAGGGGCTTTAGTTATTGAGATACCTCTACAAACGCATGTAACCCAATATTACAAGCTCTGATATTGCTAACATTTGGAAAACAAGTAGTCAGTTGCCTTCCCAACATAAACGAACAGCAGTAGGATATCTTAATGCATCTAGGAAATATAGACCTCTGAAGAGAAAGATACAATAGGAGGAAATATCAACTATGAATATTTTTGATGAATTTAAACTTTCCAAGTCAAATGTGGTCTCATTCAGTGCTGTTGTATGGTCCTGCCTGACAACACATAGTTACACATGTATTCCCATTCCAGCCAATGAGCCCATCTTCCTGTAGCTCCTCCCATCAGCCTTCTCTACTCCAAATCCGTTATTTCATCCAAAAATCCAATATGGCCACCATTATACCATTAAATGGTGGTTTAATCACCTGTTGTCAGTGGTGTATAGGTGAGGACAGAGTCAAGCAGGACTGAGGAAACAGAACTGAGTACATACTTTACTCTGGAAAAATAACCAGTACAATAAATCCACGTAGGGAACTACAAACCCTAACACACAAGACTAACACATAACAGGAACAATCACGCACCAACACATAACGGGAACCACAGGGTTAAATAGGGAAACACCCTCTCCCTATAGCTCTACAACTGTGGTATACCTGGACACCCTCTCCCTAGCTCTACAACTGTGGTATACCTGGACATCCTCTCCCTAGCTCTACAACTGTGGTATACCTGGACACCCTCTCCCTAGCTCTACAACTGTGGTATACCTGGACACCCTCTCCCTAGCTCTACAACTGTGGTATACCTGGACACCCTCTCCCTAGCTCTACAACTGTGGTATACCTGGACACCCCTCCCTATAGCTCTACAACTGTGGTATACCTGGACACCCTCTCCCTAGCTCTACAACTGTGGTATACCTGGACACCCTCTCCCTAGCTCTACAACTGTGGTATACCTGGACACCCTCTCCCTAGCTCTACAACTGTGGTATACCTGGACACCCTCTCCCTATAGCTCTACAACTGTGGTATACCTGGACACCCTCTCCCTAGCTCTACAACTGTGGTATACCTGGACACCCTCTCCCTAGCTCTACAACTGTGGTATACCTGGACACCCTCTCCCTAGCTCTACAACTGTGGTATACCTGGACACCCTCTCCCTATAGCTCTACAACTGTGGTATACCTGGACACCCTCTCCCTATAGCTCTACAACTGTGGTATACCTGGACACCCTCTCCCTAGCTCTACAACTGTGGTATACCTGGACACCCTCTCCCTATAGCTCTACAACCTGTGGTATACCTGGACACCCTCTCCCTATAGCTCTACAACTGTGGTATACCTGGACACCCTCTCCCTATAGCTCTACAACTGTGGTATACCTGGACACCCTCTCCCTAGCTCTACAACTGTGGTATATGCTGGCCTTACTGGGTCTATAGGAACATTAGCCTGCTGATCTTACTGGGTCTATAGGAACATTAGCCTGCTGGTCTTACTGGGTGGATAGGAACATTAGCCTGCTGGTCTTACTGAGTCTCTAGGAACATTAGCCTGCTGGTCTTACTGAGTCTATAGGAACATTAGCCTGCTGGTCTTACTGGGTCTATAGGAACATTAGCCTGCTGGTCTTACTGGGTGGATAGGAACATTAGCCTGCTGGTCTTACTGAGTGGATAGGAACATTAGCCTGCTGGCCTTACTGGGTGGATAGGAACATTAGCCTGCTGGTCTTACTGGGTGGAAAGGAACATTAGCCTGCTGGCCTTACTGGGTCTATAGGAACATTAGCCTGCTGACCTTACTGGGTGGAAAGGAACATTAGCCTGCTGGCCTTACTGGGTGGATAGGAACATTAGCCTGCTGGCCTTACTGGGTCTATAGGAACATTAGCCCGCTGGCCTTACTGGGTGGATAGGAACATTAGCCAAAGCTATTTAGGAGAGATATAACACCTGGCACAAATATTTGTCTAGTTCTGTTTTTCCTGCCAAGGGGTGCCCTATACCTGTGCCCTATACCTGCGCCCTATACCTGCGCCCTATACCTGCGCCCTATACCTGCTCCCTATACCTGCTCCCTATACCTGCGCCCTATACCTGTTCCCTATACCTGCACCCAGAGGGGAGTAGTTCACAGTCCGGGTACAGGGGGTGGCTTGGGTCTAAAATTATTTTGTGAGCCTTTACGTAGGGCCCTGACCTTAAAGATCTCATCCAGGCCTGTCTGTTTGACTCTCAGTACCTTGGGGAGGGCCCTGACCTTAAAGATC
>NC_088397.1:94955295-95062795 GCF_034236695.1 Oncorhynchus nerka | reverse complement strand
AGCAGCGAGAGACAGGAAGTAGAACAAGTGAAAGAACAGCCAAACAGCAGTGAGAAACAGGAAGTAGAACAAGTGAAAGAACAGTCAAACAGCAGTGAGAGACAGGAAGTAGAACAAGTGAAAGAACAGTCAAACAGCAGCAAGACAGGAAGTAGAATAGGTGAAAGAACAGCCAAACAGCAGCGAGACAGGAAGTAGAACAAGTGAAAGAACAGTCAAACAGCAGTGAGAGACAGGAAGTAGAACAGTCAAACAGCAGTAAGAGACAGGAAGTAGAACAAGTGAAAGAACAGCCAAACAGCAGCAAGACAGGAAGTAGAATAGGTGAAAGAACAGCCAAACAGCAGCGAGAGACAGGAAGTAGAACAAGTCAAATAACAGCCAAACAGCAGCAAGACAGGAAATAGAACAGATGAAAGTGACAGACAGGAAGCAGACATCATCATCATGAGACCTGATCCCGATTTCTGTCACTTCAGACAGTCAACTTAATCTGTTTACAACCTGTCCCTCCATATCTTCGCAGAATACAGGCTACGCAACACACATACTCTACTCGGAGTTTAGGAAACGCCGCTGTATCTGACCGGTTGTCTCTCTCTCTCTCTCTATGTTGTGTCTTCTACAGGAGTCTGGGGGTTCATTGCTCCAAGGTTCGTTCACTAACACTGGACTCCTGGGAACCAGAGCTACTCAAGGTGAGTTTCTCACTTCCTGCTCTGCATCATCTTCGTGATTCAAGATATGACGTAATTCCTTTCAAAGAAGCTTCTTGGGACTCTGGGAATATCTCTCTTCGTGTTTCGGGGTTATAAAATTCCTCACCTAATAATTTCTTCTCTGCTATCTTTCTCTCTGTCTCCAGTTGATGTGTGAGCTGGGTAACAATGTGATTAACCACATCTATGAGGGAGCCTGTGAGGAACTGGGAGTGAAGAAACCTGGACCTTCCAGTCCTAGGTGAGCACTGGTTAGCAAGTTTACCTATAGGCTAGGAGACTCCTAAACATGACATACAGTGCCTTGCGAAAGTATTCGGCCCCCTTGAACTTTGCGACCTTTTGCCACATTTCAGGCTTCAAACATAAAGATATAAAACTGTATTTTTTTGTGAAGAATCAACAACAAGTGGGAAACAATCATGAAGTGGAACGACATTTATTGGATATTTCAAACTTTTTTAACAAATCAAAAACTGAAAAATTGGGCGTGCAAAATTATTTAGCCCGCTTAAGTTAATACTTTGTAGCGCCACCTTTTGCTGCGATTACAGCTGTAAGTCGCTTGGGGTATGTCTCTATCAGTTTTGCACATCGAGAGACTGACATTTTTTCCCATTCCTCCTTGCAAAACAGCTCGAGCTCAGTGAGGTTGGATGGAGAGCATTTGTGAACAGCAGTTTTCAGTTCTTTCCACAGATTCTCGATTGGATTCAGGTCTGGACTTTGACTTGGCCATTCTAACACCTGGATATGTTTATTTTTGAACCATTCCATTGTAGATTTTGCTTTATGTTTTGGATCATTGTCTTGTTGGAAGACAAATCTCCGTCCCAGTCTCAGGTCTTTTGCAGACTCCATCAGGTTTTCTTCCAGAATGGTCCTGTATTTGGCTCCATCCATCTTCCCATCAATTTTAACCATCTTCCCTGTCCCTGCTGAAGAAAAGCAGGCCCAAACCATGATGCTGCCACCACCATGTTTGACAGTGGGGATGGTGTGTTCTGGGTGATTAGCTGTGTTGCTTTTACGCCAAACATAACGTTTTGCATTGTTGCCAAAAAGTTCAATTTTGGTTTCATCTGACCAGAGCACCTTCTTCCACATGTTTGGTGTGTCTCCCAGGTGGCTTGTGGAAACTTTAAACGACACTTTTTATGGATATCTTTAAGAAATGGCTTTCTTCTTGCCACTCTTCCATAAAGGCCAGATTTGTGCAATATACGACTGATTGTTGTCCTATGGACAGAGTCTCCCACCTCAGCTGTAGATCTCTGCAGTTCATCCAGAGTGATCATGGGCCTCTTGGCTGCATCTCTGATCGGTCTTCTCCTTGTATGAGCTGAAAGTTTAGAGGGACAGCCAGGTCTTGGTAGATTTGCAGTGGTCTGATACTCCTTCCATTTCAATATTATCGCTTGCACAGTGCTCCTTGGGATGTTTAAAGCTTGGGAAATCTTTTTGTATCCAAATCCGGATTTAAACTTCTTCACAACAGTATCTCGGACCTGCCTGGTGTGTTCCTTGTTCTTCATGATGCTCTCTGCGCTTTTAACGGACCTCTGAGACTATATCAGTGCAGGTGCATTTATACGGAGACTTGATTACACACAGGTGGATTGTATTTATCATCATTAGTCATTTAGGTCAACATTGGATCATTCAGAGATCCTCACTGAACTTCTGGAGAGAGTTTGCTGCACTGAAAGTAAAGGGGCTGAATAATTTTGCACGCCCAATTTTTCAGTTTTTGATTTGTTAAAAAAGTTTGAAATATCCAATAAATGTCGTTCCACTTCATGATTGTGTCCCACTTGTTGTTGATTCTTCACAAAATAATACAGTTTTATATCTTTATGTTTGAAGCCTGAAATGTGGCAAAAGGTCGCAAAGTTCAAGGGGGCCGAATACTTTCGCAAGGCACTGTATATGGTCTTCCCTCATCTCCTATAGGCTAGGAGACTCCTAAACATGACATATACGGTCTTCCCTCATCTCCTATTGGCTAGGAGACTCCTAAACATGACATATATGGTCTCCCCTCATCTCCTATTGGCTAGGAGACTCCTAAACATAACATATACGGTCTTCCCTCATCTCCTATTGGCTAGGAGACTCCTAAACATGACACATACAGTCTTCCCTCATCTCCTATTGGCTAGGAGACTCCTAAACGTGACACATACGGTCTTCCCTCATCTCTCTCTCTCTTAGACAAGAGAAGGAGGCGTGGATCAAGGCTAAATATGTGGAGAGGCGTTTCCTGAAGAAGATGAGTGTCAGTGACTCATTGGTGGAAGGTGAGAGGAAGTCCCGCCCCTGGAGCGTGAAGAAGTGTCATCGCCACAACAGCTCCGTGCGAGGAGCGCCCAAAACCCGCCGGAAATACCGACACGACCCCGGTTTGATTTCACCAGGAAACCTCTCCGCAGGTGACTAAACTCTCTCTCTCCTCTCCTTCTGCAGTTTACTGAATGTTTAAGCCGTGGAAAGCTGTCCTGCATATGTCTTGAAGGACAATAAAACTAGAAAAATATCCATTTAGCTGTTGTGGAAGAGTCCTGAGGAAAGCATGTGATGCTGAACTGTTTGCTCTGTCCAGCTCCATCAGACAGGCAGCAGACTGCAGACGTCGTCACGAGACCCAATCCCAATTTCTGACACTTCAAACAGTCTGGGGATTTAAAACCAGTCCCTCCATATCTTCAAACCCTTGTACTTTATCACTTTTACTTTTGTCAAATAAATAATGAGAGCTCCTGTCTGGAAACCTTTTTGTAATATGAGGTGATATTAAGACTCTTTCTCTCTCTCCTGTATGTCCTCAGCTGCAGCAGCAGCGAAGCTCCGTCGTGACTCTCTGTTTTGTCCTGATGAGATGGACAACCTCTTCTCCTACTTCGACACTGGCAATGGCACCCGCAGTAAGTCTGACCCAGAGTTTCCCGCAGTAAGTCTGACCCAGAGTTTTCCAGCAGTAAGTCTGGCCCAGAGTTTTCCAGCAGTAAGTCTGGCCCAGAGTTCCCCGCAGTAAGTCTGGCTCAGAGTTCCCCGCAGTAAGTCTGGCTCAGAGTTCCCCGCAGTAAGTCTGGCTCAGAGTTCCCCGCAGTAAGTCTGGCTCAGAGTTCCCCGCAGTAAGTCTGGCCCAGAGTTCCCCGCAGTAAGTCTGGCCCAGAGTTTTCCAGCAGTAAGTCTGGCCCAGAGTTCCCCGCAGTAAGTCTGGCCCAGAGTTTTCCAGCAGTAAGTCTGGCCCAGAGTTCCCCGCAGTAAGTCTGGCTCAGAGTTCCCCGCAGTAAGTCTGGCCCAGAGTTCCCCGCAGTAAGTCTGGCCCAGAGTTTTCCAGCAGTAAGTCTGGCCCAGAGTTCCCCGCAGTAAGTCTGGCTCAGAGTTCCCCGCAGTAAGTCTGGCTCAGAGTTCCCCGCAGTAAGTCTGGCTCAGAGTTCCCCGCAGTAAGTCTGGCTCAGAGTTCCCCGCAGTAAGTCTGGCTCAGAGTTCCCCGCAGTAAGTCTGGCTCAGAGTTCCCCGCAGTAAGTCTGGCTCAGAGTTCCCCGCAGTAAGTCTGGCTCAGAGTTCCCCGCAGTAAGTCTGGCCCAGAGTTTTCCAGCAGTAAGTCTGGCCCAGAGTTCCCCGCAGTAAGTCTGGCCCAGAGTTCCCCGCAGTAAGTTTGGCTCAGAGTTTTCCAGCAGTAAGTCTGGCCCAGAGTTTTCCAGCAGTAAGTCTGGCCCAGAGTTTTCCAGCAGTAAGTCTGGCCCAGAGTTTTCCAGCAGTAAGTCTGGCCCAGAGTTTTCCAGCAGTAAGTCTGGCCCAGAGTTCCCCGCAGTAAGTCTGGCCCAGAGTTCCCCGCAGTAAGTCTGGCCCAGAGTTTTCCAGCAGTAAGTCTGGCCCAGAGTTTTCCAGCAGTAAGTCTGGCCCAGAGTTCCCCGCAGTAAGTCTGGCCCAGAGTTTTCCAGCAGTAAGTCTGGCCCAGAGTTTTCCAGCAGTAAGTCTGGCCCAGAGTTCCCCGCAGTAAGTCTGGCTCAGAGTTTCCCACAGTAAGTCTGCCCCAGAGTTGGCCCATCTAAGTCTGGCCCAGAGTTTTGGCAGTAAGTCTGGCCCAGAGTTTTCCAGCAGTAAGTCTGGCCCAGAGTTTTCCAGAAGTAAATGGGAGTTAAGTAAGTCTGGCCCAGAGTTTTGGGACTGGAGAGAGTTTTCCAGCAGGAAGTCTGTTGCCCAGGTGGAGATGAGTCTGGCCCAGAAGGAACTGTCTGGCCCAGAGTTTTGGAGATGAGTCTTTAGAAGGAACTGTTGGGTGGAGATGAGTCTTTAGAAGGAACTGTTGGGGTGGAGATGAGGCTTTAGAAGGAACTGTTGGGGTGGAGATGAGGCTTTAGAAGGAACTGTTGGGGTGGAGATGAGGCTTTAGAAGGAACTGTTGGGGTGGAGATGAGGCTTTAGAAGGAACTGTTGGGGGTGGAGATGAGGCTTTAGAAGGAACTGTTGGGGTGGAGATGAGGCTTTAGAAGGAACTGTTGGGTGGAGATGAGGCTTTAGAAGGAACTGTTGGGGTGGAGATGAGGCTTTAGAAGGAACTGTTGGGGGTGGAGATGAGGCTTTAGAAGGAACTGTTGGGGTGGAGATGAGGCTTTAGAATGAACTGTTGGGTGGAGATGAGGCTTTAGAAGGAACTGTTGGGGTGGAGATGAGGCTTTAGAAGGAACTGTTGGGGTGGAGATGAGGCTTTAGAAGGAACTGTTGGGGTGGAGATGAGGCTTTAGAAGGAACTGTTGGGGTGGAGATGAGGCTTTAGAAGGAACTGTTGGGGTGGAGATGAGGCTTTAGAAGGAACTGTTGGGGTGGAGATGAGGCTTTAGAAGGAACTGTTGGGGTGGAGATGAGGCTTTAGAAGGAACTGTTGGGGTGGAGATGAGGCTTTAGAAGGAACTGTTGGGGTGGAGATGAGGCTTTAGAAGGAACTGTTGGGGTGGAGATGAGGCTTTAGAATGAACTGTTGGGTGGAGATGAGGCTTTAGAAGGAACTGTTGGGGTGGAGATGAGGCTTTAGAAGGAACTGTTGGGGTGGAGATGAGGCTTTAGAAGGAACTGTTGGGGTGGAGATGAGGCTTTAGAAGGAACTGTTGGGGTGGAGATGAGGCTTTAGAAGGAACTGTTGGGGTGGAGAGGAGGCTTTAGAAGGAACTGTTGGGTGGAGATGAGGCTTTAGAAGGAACTGTTGGGGTGGAGAGGAGGCTTTAGAAGGAACTGTTGGGGTGGAGATGAGGCTTTAGAAGGAACTGTTGGGGTGGAGAGGAGGCTTTAGAAGGGACTGTTGGGGTGGAGATGAGGCTTGGTGCTATATTGGGGGATTGGGGTCAGCAGGGTAGATTGGGGTCAGTAGGGTAGATTGGGGTCGAAGGGTAGATTGGGGTCAGTAGGGTGGATTGGGGTCAGTAGGGTGGATTGGGGTCAGAAGGGATTTATTTTAGGGATTGAGAGGCTTGCAGAGGATGGTTAGGGTTAGGAGGAGTGTTTAGGGGGTTAGGGTTAGGAGGAGTGTTTGGGGGTTAGGGTTAGGAGGAGTGTTTAGGGGGTTAGGGTTAGGAGGAGTGTTTAGGGGGTTAGGGTTAGGAGGAGTGTTTAGAGGGGTTAGGGTTAGGAGGAGTGTTTAGGGGGTTAGGGTTAGGAGGAGTGTTTAGGGGGTTAGGGTTAGGAGGAGTGTTTAGGGGGTTAGGGTTAGGAGGAGTGTTTAGGGGTTAGGGTTAGGAGGAGTGTTTAGGGGGGTTAGGGTTAGGAGGAGTGTTTAGGGGTTAGGGTTAGGAGGAGTGTTTAGGGGGTTAGGGTTAGGAGGAGTGTTTAGGGGGTTAGGGTTAGGAGGAGTGTTTAGGGGGTTAGGGTTAGGAGGAGTGTTTAGGGGGTTAGGGTTAGGAGGAGTGTTTAGGGGGTTAGGGTTAGGAGGAGTGTTTAGGGGAGGGTTAGGGTTAGGAGGAGTGTTTAGGGGGTTAGGGTTAGGGTTAGGAGGGGTGTTTAGGGGGTTAGGGTTAGGAGGAGTGTTTAGGGGGGTTAGGGTTAGGAGGAGTGTTTAGGGGGGTTAGGGTTAGGAGGAGTGTTTTGGGGGGTTAGGGTTAGGAGGAGTGTTTAGGGGGGGTTAGGGTTAGGAGGAGTGTTTAGGGGGTTAGGGTTAGGGAGGCGGTGTGGTGACTAACGTGTCCGTGGCTTGGCGCTGGTTGGGGTTAGGAGGAGTGTTTAGGGGGTTAGGGTTAGGAGGAGTGTTCAGGGGGGGTTAGGGTTAGGAGGAGTGTTCAGGGGGGGTGTACCTAGCTGGTGAGGAGACTGGGTTTGGGGCTGTAAGGAGGTCTTGTTGTGGAGCTTCAGGGGAGGCGGTGTGGTGACTAACATGTCCGTGTCTTGGCGCTGGTTGGGGTTAGGGAGGCGGTGTGGTGACTAACGTGTCCGTGTCTTGGCGCTGGTTGGGGTTAGGGAGGCGGTGTGGTGACTAACGTGTCCGTGTCTTGGCGCTGGTTGGGGTTAGGGAGGCGGTGTGGTGACTAACGTGTCCGTGTCTTGGCGCTGGTTGGGGTTAGGGAGGCGGTGTGGTGACTAACGTGTCCGTGTCTTGGCGCTGGTTGGCCCTGCAGGTCTGAGCAGTGACAGTGGGCTGGGAGGCAGTACAGACGGGAGCACAGACATCCTGGTGTTTGGCTCAGTGGTCGACAGTGTCACAGAGGAGGGTAAGTCACAGGGGTGTGTGTGTGTGTGTGTGTGTGTGTGTGTGTGTGTGTGTGTGTGTGTGTGTGTGTGTGTGTGTGTGTGTGTGTGTGTGTGTGTGTGTGTGTGTGTGTTTCCTATTAATGTACTGACTATGACTGGTCCACCTAGCTATCTGAAGATGAATGTACTGACTATGACTGGTCCACCTAGCTATCTGCAGATGAATGTACTGACTATGACTGGTCCACCTAGCTATCTGGAGATGAATGTACTGACTATGACTGTGATATGTGGTTGTCTCACCTAGCTATCTGGAGATGAATGTACTGACTATGACAGGTCCACCTAGCTATATGTAGATGAATGTACTGACTATGACTGTAATATGTGGTTGTCCCACCTAGCTATCTGGAGATGAATGTACTGACTATGACTGGTCCACCTAGCTATATGTAGATGAATGTACTGACTATGACTGGTCCACCTAGCTATCTGGAGATGAATGTACTGACTATGACTGGTCCACCTAGCTATCTGGAGATGAATCTACTAACTATGACTGATCCACCTACCTATCTGGAGATGAATGTACTGACTATGACTGGTCCACCTAGCTATCTGCAGATGAATGTACTGACTATGACTGGTCCACCTAGCTATCTGAAGATGAATGTCCTGACTATGACTGGTCCACCTAGCTATCTGTAGATGAATCTACTAACTATGACTGGTCCACCTACCTATCTGGAGATGAATGTACTGACTATGACTGTTGTCCACCTAGCTATCTGTAGATGAATCTACTAACTATGACTGGTCCACCTACCTATCTGGAGATGAATGTACTGACTATGACTGTAATATGTGGTTGTCCCACCTAGCTATCTGGAGATGAATGTACTGACTATGACAGGTCCACCTAGCTATATGTAGATGAATGTACTGACTATGACTGTAATATGTGGTTGTCCCACCTAGCTATCTGGAGATGAATGTACTGACTATGACTGGTCCACCTAGCTATATGTAGATGAATGTACTGACTATGACTGGTCCACCTAGCTATCTGGAGATGAATGTACTGACTATGACAGGTCCACCTAGCTATATGTAGATGAATGTACTGACTATGACTGTAATATGTGGTTGTCCCACCTAGCTATCTGGAGATGAATGTACTGACTATGACTGGTCCACCTAGCTATCTGCAGATGAATGTACTGACTATGACTGGTCCACCTAGCTATCTGGAGATGAATGTACTGACTATGACTGGTCCACCTAGCTATCTGGAGATGAATGTACTGACTATGACTGGTCCACCTAGCTATCTGGAGATGAATGTACTGACTATGACTGGTCCACCTAGCTATCTGGAGATGAATGTACTGACTATGACTGGTCCACCTAGCTTTCTGGAGATGAATGTACTGACTATGACTGGTCCACCTAGCTATATGTAGATGAATGTACTGACTATGACTGGTCCACCTAGCTATCTGCAGATGAATGTACTGACTATGACTGGTCCACCTAGCTATCTGGAGATGAATGTACTGACTATGACTGGTCCACCTAGCTATCTGGAGATGAATGTACTGACTATGACTGGTCCACCTAGCTATCTGGAGATGAATGTACTGACTATGACTGGTCCACCTAGCTATCTGGAGATGAATGTACTGACTATGACTGGTCCACCTAGCTATCTGGAGATGAATGTACTGACTATGACTGGTCCACCTAGCTATCTGGAGATGAATGTACTGACTATGACTGGTCCACCTAGCTATCTGGAGATGAATGTACTGACTATGACTGGTCCACCTAGCTATCTGGAGATGAATGTACTGACTATGACTGGTCCACCTAGCTATCTGGAGATGAATGTACTGACTATGACTGGTCCACCTAGCTATCTGGAGATGAATGTACTGACTATGACTGGTCCACCTAGCTATCTGGAGATGAATGTACTGACTATGACTGGTTCACCTACCTATCTGGAGATGAATGTACTGACTATGACTGGTCCACCTAGCTATCTGGAGATGAATGTTGAATGTACTGACTATGACTGGTCCACCTACCTATCTGGAGATGAATGTACTGACTATGACTGGTCCACCTACCTATCTGG
Organism: Oncorhynchus nerka; assembly: GCF_034236695.1. Classification (NCBI taxonomy): domain Eukaryota; kingdom Metazoa; phylum Chordata; class Actinopteri; order Salmoniformes; family Salmonidae; genus Oncorhynchus; species Oncorhynchus nerka. The sequence goes on along the minus strand of NC_088397.1, from coordinate 95,053,252 downwards.
AGATGAATGTACTGACTATGACTGGTCCACCTAGCTATCTGGAGATGAATGTACTGACTATGACTGGTCCACCTAGCTATCTGGAGATGAATGTTGACTATGACTGACTATTACTGAAGATGAATGTACTGGTGACTGGTCCACCTAGCTATCTGGAGATGAATGTACTGACTATGACTGGTCCACCTAGCTATCTGAGATGAATGTACCTACCTTTCTATGACTGGTCCACTAGCTATCTGGAGATGAATGTACTGCTATGACTGGTCCACCTAGCTATCTGGAGATGAATGTACTGACTATGACTGGTCCACCTAGCTATCTGGAGATGAATGTACTTTGACTGGTCCACCTAGCTATCTGGAGATGAATGTACTGACTTTGTCAAATCTGGAGATGAATGTACTGACTATGACTGGTCCACCTAGCTATCTGGAGATGAATGTACTGACTATGACTGGTCCACCTAGCTATCTGGAGATGAATGTACTCCTTGACTGGTCCACCCCTATCTGGAGATGAATGTACTCAGAAGAGGAGGAGTCTACTATGACTGGTCCACCTAGCTATCTGGAGATGAATGTACTGACTATGACTGGTCCACCTAGCTATCTGGAGATGAATGTACTGACTATCAGACCCTGGTCCACCCCCTATCTGGAGATGAATGTACTGCTATGACTGGTCCACCTAGCTATCTGGAGATGAATGTACTGACTACTGACTGGTCCACCTAGCTATCTGGAGATGAATGTACTGACTATGACTGTCCACCTAGCTATCTGGAGATGAATGTACTGACTATGACTGGTCCACCTAGCTATCTGGAGATGAATGTACTGACTATGACTGGTCCACCTAGCTATCTGGAGATGAATGATACACACTATACTGGTCCACCTACTATCTGGAGATGAATGTACTGACTATGATGGTCCACAGCTATCTGGAGATGAATGTACTGACTATGACTGGTCCACCTAGCTATCTGGAGATGAATGTACTGACTATGACTGGTCCACCTAGCTATCTGGAGATGAATGTACTGACTATGACTGGTCCACCTAGCTATCTGGAGATGAATGTACTGACTATGACTGGTCCACCTAGCTATCTGTAGATGAATGTACTGACTATGACTGGTCCACCTAGCTATCTGAAGATGAATGTTGAATGTACTGACTATTACTGTGATATGTGGTTGTCCCACCTAGATTCTGAACACTATTAGATACACAGTCACTCTGGACAAGAGGGTAAGATAACATGTAAAATAGATACTTTCAAAGGTTCACTATACAGTATTTTAGGACTTTGTCAAACTGTAGTAGCCAGACTAACCCAGGGTCCCTCAGATACCCCCCCCCCCACCCACACTCTAGATTCACACACTATCGCCCCAGTAGAGTGTGAGGGCGAGTCAGAAGAGGAGGAGTCTAGCGGGGAGGTGGAGATAGAGCAGGAGGCGGGATCAGACCCTGAGGAGCCCCTCCCCCCGGGGGCGTTGCTCTACCGGTCGTCACGGCTACACAACCTGCCACTCATGGCCGAGGCGCTGGCGCACGGGGCAGACGTCCACTCTGCCAGCGATGAGGAGGGAAAGACCCCGCTCATACAGGCCGTGACAGGGGTAAGATACACACACTATACAGGGGTAAGATACACACTATAGATACACACACTATACAGGGGTAAGATACACACTATAGATACACACACTATACAGGGGTAAGATACACACTATAGATACACACTATAGATACACACACTATAGATACACACTAGATACAGGGTATAGATACACACTATAGATACACACACTATACAGGGGTTAGATACACACTATAGATACACACACTATACAGGGGTAAGATACACACTATACAGGGGTAAGATACACACTATAGATACACACTATAGATAGACACTATAGATACACACACTATACAGGGGTAAGATACACACTATACAGGGGTAAGATACACACTATAGATACACACACTATACAGGGGTAAGATACACACTATAGATACACACACTATACAGGGGTAAGATACACACTATAGATACACACACTATACAGGGGTAAGATACACACTATAGATACACACACTATACAGGGGTTAGATACACACTATAGATACACACACTATACAGGGGTAAGATACACACTATACAGGGGTAAGATACACACTATAGATACACACACTATAGATACACACACTATACAGGGGTAAGATACACACTATAGATACACACACTATACAGGGGTAAGATACACACTATAGATACACACACTATACAGGGGTAAGATACACACTATAGATACACACACTATAGATACACACTATAGATACACACTATAGATACACACTATAGATACACACACTATAGATACACACTATAGATACACACTATAGATACACACTATATATACACACACTATACAGGGGTAAGATACACACTATAGATACACACACTATACAGGGGTAAGATACACACTATAGATACACACACTATACAGGGGTAAGATACACACTATAGATACACACACTATACAGGGGTAAGATACACACTATACAGGGGTAAGATACACACTATAGATATAGGCAGACACTATATACACGCTATAGGCAGGGTTGGGCAGAGTGCAGACACACACTATACAGGCCCTGTGGTCACTGTGGTCTGATACGACACTGTGGTCTGATACGACACTGTGGTCTGATACGACACTGTGGTCTGATACGACACTGGTCTGATACGACACTGTGGTCTGATACGACACTGTGGCCTGATACGACACTGGTCTGATACGACACTGTGGCCTGATACGACACTGGTCTGATACGACACTGGTCTGATACGACACTGTGGTCTGATACGACACTGTGGCCTGATACGACACTGGTCTGATACGACACTGTGGCCTGATACGACACTGGTCTGATACGACACTGTGGTCTGATACGACACTGTGGCCTGATACGACACTGGTCTGATACGACACTGTGGCCTGATACGACACTGGTCTGATACGACACTGGTCTGATACGACACTGGTCTGATACGACACTGTGGTCTGATACGACACTGTGGTCTGATACGACACTGGTCTGATACGACACTGGTCTGATACGACACTGGTCTGATACGACACTGTGGTCTGATACGACACTGGTCTGATACGACACTGTGGTCTGATACGACACTGGTCTGATACGACACTGGTCTGATACGACACTGGTCTGATACGACACTGTGGTCTGATACGACACTGGTCTGATACGACACTGTGGTCTGATACGACACTGGTCTGATACGACACTGTGGCCTGATACGACACTGTGGTCTGATACGACACTGTGGTCTGATACGACACTGTGGTCTGATACGACACTGGTCTGATACGACACTGGTCTGATACGACACTGGTCTGATACGACACTGTGGTCTGATACGACACTGGTCTGATACGACACTGTGGTCTGATACGACACTGGTCTGATACGACACTGTGGCCTGATACGACACTGTGGTCTGATACGACACTGTGGTCTGATACGACACTGTGGTCTGATACGACACTGTGGTCTGATACGACACTCTCTCGCTCCCTCTTCCCTCCCCATCACTGTCCTCCCCCCACCACTCTCTCTCTCCCTCTTCCCTCCCCATTACTCTCCTCCCCCCCACTCTCTCTCTCCCTCTTCCCTCCCCATCACTGTCCTCCCCCAACACTCTCTCTTCCCTCCCCATTACTCTCCTCCCCCACTCTCTCTCTCCCTCTTCCAACACTGTCCTCCCCCATCACTCTCTCTCCCTCTTCCCTCCCCCCAACACCTCTCTCTCCCTCTTCCCGCAACACTGTCCTCCCCCACCACTCTCTCTCTCTCTCCCTCTTCCCTCCCCCACCACTCTCTCTCTCTCCCTCTTCCCTCCCCCAACACTCTCCTCCCCCCACCACTCTCTCTCTTCCTCCTCCCCCACCACCACTCTCTCTCCCTCCTCCCCCACCACCACTCTCTCTCTCCCTCTTCCCTCTTCCCCTCATTCTCTCTCCTCTTTGTCAGGGCTCTCTGACAGCGTGTGAGTTCCTGCTGCAGAATGGGGCTGATGTGAACCAGAGGGACATGGGGGGGAGAGGACCCCTCCACCACGCTACCTACCTGGGACATACAGGGTGAGAGACATTCATTACCCCTCCACCACGCTACCTACCTGGGACACACAGGGTGAGAGACATTCATTACCCCTCCACCACGCTACCTACCTGAGACATACAGGGTGAGAGACATTCATTACCCCTCCACCACGCTACCTCCTTGGGACACACAGGGTGAGAGACATTCATTACCCCTCCACCACACTACCTCCTTGGGACACACAGGGTGAGAGACATTCATTACCCCTCCACCACACTACCTCCCTGGGACACACAGGGTGAGAGACATTCATTACCCCTCCACCACACTACCTACCTGGGACACACAGGGTGAGAGACATTCATTACCCCTCCACCACACTACCTCCTTGGGACATACAGGGTGAGACACATTCATTACCCCTCCACCACACTACCTCCTTGGGACACACAGGGTGAGACACATTCATTACCCCTCCACCACACTACCTACCTGGGACACACAGGGTGAGAGACATTCATTACCCCTCCACCACGCTACCTACCTGAGACATACAGGGTGAGAGACATTCATTACCCCTCCACCACGCTACCTCCTTGGGACACACAGGGTGAGATACATTCATTACCCCTCCACCACACTACCTCCTTGGGACACACAGGGTGAGAGACATTCATTACCCCTCCACCACACTACCTACCTGGGACATACAGGGTGAGAGACATTCATTACCCCTCCACCACACTACCTCCTTGGGACACACAGGGTGAGAGACATTCATTACCCCTCCACCACACTACCTACCTGGGACATACAGGGTGAGAGACATTCATTACCCCTCCACCACACTACCTCCTTGGGACACACAGGGTGAGACACATTCATTACCCCTCCACCACGCTACCTACCCGAGACATACAGGGTGAGAGACATTCATTACCCCTCCACCACACTACCTACCTGGGACATACAGGGTGAGAGACATTCATTACCCCTCCACCACGCTACCTACCTGGGACATATAGGGTGAGAGACATTCATTACCCCTCCACCACGCTACCTACCTGGGACATACAGGGTGAGAGACATTCATTACCCCTCCACCACACTACCTACCTGGGACATACAGGGTGAGAGACATTCATTACCCCTCCACCACGCTACCTACCTGGGACATACAGGGTGAGAGACATTCATTACCCCTCCACCACGCTACCTACCTGGGACATACAGGGTGAGAGACATTCATTACCCCTCCACCACGCTACCTACCTGGGACATACAGGGTGAGAGACATTCATTAATTCATTCATCCCTAACCCCTATACCACTCTACCTACTTTTGTGTAACATGCTTCGTAAACAACAGTGAAATTCATACTTACGGGTCCTTCCCAACAATGCAGAGAGTAAGAAAATAGAGAATAATAATTTTAAAATAATAACGACGAGGAATAAATCCACGATGAGTAACGATAACTTACCAGGCTATATACACGGGGGTACCAGGCTATATACACAGGGGTACCAGGCTATATACACGGGGTACCAGGCTATATACACGGGGGTACCAGGCTATATACACGGGGTACCAGGCTATATACACAGGGGTACCAGGCTATATACACGGGGTACCAGGCTATATACACGGGGTACCAGGCTATATACACGGGGTACCAGGCTATATACACGGGGCTACCAGGCTATATACACAGGGGTACCAGGCTATATACGGGGGTACCAGGGGTACCAGGCTATATACACAGGGGTACCAGGCTATATACACGGGGTACCAGGCTATATACACGGGGTACCAGGCTATATACACAGGGGTACCAGGCTATATACACAGGGTACCAGGCTATATACACGGGGGTACCAGGCTATATACACGGGGTGCCAGGCTATATACACAGGGGTACCAGGCTATATACACGGGGCTACCAGGCTATATACACAGGGGTACCAGGCTATATACACGGGGGTACCAGGCTATATACACGGGGTACCAGTACGGAGTTGATGTGCTGCGGAACAAGGTCATTGAGGTAGACGTGTACATATATCTAGTGGTAAAGTGACTAGGCAACAGGATAGATAATAAGCAGTAACAGCAATGTATGTGATGAGTCAAAATAGTTTGTGCAAAGGGGGATCAATGCAGATAGTCGGGGTAGCTATTTGGTTAACTATTTAGCAGTTTTGTGGCTTGGGGGTAGAAGCTATTCAGGGTCCTTTTGGTTCTAGACTTGGTGCATCTGTCCCGGATTAGTGTCCCGCTCCCTGAAAGTGGCAGCTCTGGCCTGTTTCTCAGTGCAGATGTTGCCTGTAATCCATGGCTTCTGGTTGGGATATGTACGTACGGTCACTGTGGGAACAACGTTGTCGATGCACTTATTAATGAAGCCGGTGACTGATGTGGATAAACTCCTCAATGTTATCGAATGAATCCCAGAACATATTTCAGTCTGTGCTAGTGAAACATTCCTGTAGATTAGCATGGGGTAAAAAGGAGACATTCCTGTAGATTAGCATGGGGTAAAAAGGAGACATTCCTGTAGATTAGCATGGGGTAAAAAGGAGACATTCCTGTAGATTAGCATGGGGTAAAAGGAGACATTCCTGTAGATTAGCATGGGGTAAAAAGGAGACATTCCTGTAGATTAGCATGGGGTAAAAAGGAAACATTCCTGTAGATTAGCATGGGATAAGAAGGAGACATTCCTGTAGATTAGCATGGGGTAAGAAGGAAACATTCCTGTAGATTAGCATGGGGTAAAAAGGAAACATTCCTGTAGATTAGCATGGGGTAAGAAGGAAACATTCCTGTAGATTAGCATGGGGTAAAAAGGAGACATTCCTGTAGATTAGCATGGGGTAAGAAGGAAACATTCCTGTAGATTAACATGGGGTAAAAAGGAGACATTCCTGTAGATTAGCATGGGGTAAGAAGGAAACATTCCTGTAGATTAGCATGGGGTAAAAAGGAGACATTCCTGTAGATTAGCATGGGGTAAAAAGGAAACATTCCTGTAGATTAGCATGGGGTAAGAAGGAAACATTCCTGTAGATTAGCATGGGGTAAGAAGGAAACATTCCTGTAGATTAGCATGGGGTAAAAAGGAGACATTCCTGTAGATTAGCATGGGGTAAGAAGGAAACATTCCTGTAGATTAGCATGGGGTAAGTAGGAAACATTCCTGTAGATTAGCATGGGGTAAAAAGGAAACATTCCTGTAGATTAGCATGGGGTAAGAAGGAAACATTCCTGTAGATTAGCATGGGGTAAGAAGGAAACATTCCTGTAGATTAGCATGGGGTAAAAAGGAAACATTGCTGTAGATTAGCATGGGATAAAAAGGAGACATTCCTGTAGATTAGCATGGGATAAAAAGGAAACATTCCTGTAGATTAGCATGGGATAAAAAGGAAACATTCCTGTAGATTAGCATGGGGTAAAAAGGAAACATTCCTGTAGATTAGCATGGGATAAAAAGGAAACATTCCTGTAGATTAGCATGGGGTAAAAAGGAAACATTCCTGTAGATTAGCATGGGGTAAAAATGAGATATGTAGATTAGGGTAATAAAAATTCCTGTAGATTAGCATGGGGTAAAAAGGAAACATTCCTGTAGATTAGCATGGGGTAAGAAGGAAACATTCCTGTAGATTAGCATGGGGTAAAAAGGAGATATTCCTGTAGATTAGCATGGGGTAAAAAGGAAACATTCCTGTAGATTAGCATGGGGTAAGAAGGAAACATTCCTGTAGATTAGCATGGGGTAAGAAGGAAACATTCCTGTAGATTAGCATGGGGTAAGAAGGAAACATTCCTGTAGATTAGCATGGGGTAAAAAGGAGACATTCCTGTAGATTAGCATGGGGGGTACAGATTAGCATGGGTAAAAGGATTAGCAAACATTCCTGTAGATTAGCATGGGGTAAGAAGGAAACATTCCTGTAGATTAGCATGGGGTAAAAGGAACATTCCTGTAGATTAGGAAGGAAACATTCCTGTAGATTAGCATGGGATAAAAGGAAACATTCCTGTAGATTAGCATGGGGTAAAAAGGAAACATTCCTGTAGATTAGCATAGGGGTAAAAAGGAGACATTCCTGTAGATTAGCATGGGGTAAAAGGAAACATTCCTGTAGATTAGCATGGGGTAAAAAAGGAAACATTCCTGTAGATTAGCATGGGGTAAAAAGGAAACATTCCTGTAGATTAGCATGGGGTAAGAAGGAAACATTCCTGTAGATTAGCATGGGGTAAAAAGGAAACATTCCTGTAGATTAGCATGGGGTAAAAAGGAAACATTCCTGTAGATTAGCATGGGATAAAAAGGAAACATTCCTGTAGATTAGCATGGGGTAAAAAGGAGACATTCCTGTAGATTAGCATGGGGTAAAAGGAAACATTCCTGTAGATTAGCATGGGGTAAAAGGAAACATTCCTGTAGATTAGCATGGGGTAAAAGGAAACATTCCTGTAGATTAGCATGGGGTAGAAAAAGGAAACATTCCTGTAGATTAGCATGGGGTAAAAGGAAACATTCCTGTAGATTAGCATGGGGTAAGAAGGAAACATTCCTGTAGATTAGCATGGGGTAAAAAGGACATTCCTGTAGATTAGCATCCTGTAGATTATTCCTGTAGATTAGCATGGGGTAAAAAGGAAACATTCCTGTAGATTAGCATGGGATAAAAAGGAGACATTCCTGTAGATTAGCATGGGGTAAGAAGGAAACATTCCTGTAGATTAGCATGGGGTAAGAAGGAAACATTCCTGTAGATTAGCATGGGGTAAAAAGGAGACATTCCTGTAGATTAGCATGGGGTAAAAAGGAAACATTCCTGTAGAGCATGGGGTTGAGACATTCCTGTAGATTAGCATGGGGTAAGAAGGAAACATTCCTGTAGATTAGCATGGGGTAAAAAGGAGACATTCCTGTAGATTAGCATGGGGTAAAAAGGAGACATTCCTGTAGATTAGCATGGGGTAAAAAGGAGACATTCCTGTAGATTAGCATGGGGTAAAAAGGAGACATTCCTGTAGATTAGCATGGGGTAAAAAGCAGACATTCCTGTAGATTAGCATGGGGTAAAAAGGAGACATTCCTGTAGATTAGCATGGGGTAAAAATGAGACATTCCTGTAGATTAGCATGGGGTAAAAAGGAGACATTCCTGTAGATTAGCATGGGGTAAGAAGGAGACATTCCTGTAGGATAGCATGGGGTAAGAAGGAGACATTCCTGTAGATTAGCATGGGGTAAAAAAAAAATGGGGGTACAACAGATTTCAGCTTCCCTGCATTAAAATCACCAACCACGAGAAGCACCTCCTCTGAATGAGCATTTTCTTGTTTGCTTATGGCCCCATACAGCTCGTTGAGTACGGTCTTAGTGCCAGCATCGGTTTGTGGCGGTAAATGAACAGCTAGGAAAAATAGAGACGAAAGAAAACCTCTTGGTAAATAGTGTGGTCTGCAGTTTATCGTGAGGTATTCTAACTTGGGCAAGCAAAAAGGTCAAAACGTCCTGATCATTAGAAATCGTGCATCTGGGACACAGGGTAAGAGATTCATTCATTCATCCCTAACCCTTACACCACACTACCTACCTGGGACACAGGGTAAGAGATTCATTCATTCATCCCTAACCCTTACACCACACTACCTCCCTGGGACAGAGGGTAAGGGATTCATTCATTCATCCCAAACCCTACACCACACTACCTACCTGGGACACAGGGTAAGAGATTCATTCATTCATCCCTAACCCTTACACCACACTACCTACCTGGGACAGAGGGTAAGAGATTCATTCATTCATCCCTAACCCTTACACCACACTACCTACCTGGGACAGAGGGTAAGAGATTCATTCATTCATCCCAAACCCTACACCACACTACCTACCTGGGACACAGGGTAAGAGATTCATTCATTCATCCCTAACCCTTACACCACACTACCTACCTGGGACACAGGGTAAGAGATGCATTCATTCATCCCTAACCCTTACACCACACTACCTACCTGGGACACAGGGTAAGAGATTCATTAATTCTTCCCTAACCCTTACATCACACTACCTACCTGGGACACAGGGTAAGAGACATTCATTCATCCCTAACCCTTACATCACACTACCTACCTGGGACAGAGGGTAAGAGACATTCATTCATTCATCCCTAACCACTATACTTACCTGGTAACTTGCTTATATACACGGAGTACCACTACCGAGTGTATATTTTTTTATTTTTTTATTTCACCTTTATTTAACCAGGTAAGCAAGTTGAGAACAAGTTCTCATTTACAATTGCGACCTGGCCAAGATAAAGCAAAGCAGTTTGACACATACAACGACACAGAGTTACACATGGAGTAAAACAAACATACAGTCAATAATACAGTAAAAAAAAAACAAGTCTATATACAATGTGAGCAAATTAGGTGAGAAGGAGGTAAAGGCAAAAAAAAAGGCCATGGTGGCAAAGTAAATACAATATAGCAAGTAAAACACTGGAATGGTAGTTTTGCAATGGAAGAATGTGCAAAGTAGAAATAAAAATAATGGGGTGCAAAGGAGCAAAATAAATAAATAGATTAAATACAGTTGGGAAAGAGGTAGTTGTTTGGGCTAAATTATAGGTGGGCTATGTACAGGTGCAGTAATCTGTAAGATGCTCTGACAGTTGGTGCTTAAAGCTAGTGAGGGAGATAAGTGTTTCCAATTTAAGAGATTTTTGTAGTTCGTTCCAGTCATTGGCAGCAGAGAACTGGAAGGAGAGGCGGCCAAAGAAAGAATTGGTTTTGGGGGTGACTAGAGAGATATACCTGCTGGAGCGTGTGCTACAGGTGGGAGATGCTATGGTGACCAGCGAGCTGAGATAAGGGGGGACTTTACCTAGCAGGGTCTTGTAGATGACATGGAGCCAGTGGGTTTGGCGACGAGTATGAAGCGAGGGCCAGCCAACGAGAGCGTACAGGTCGCAATGGTGGGTAGTATATGGGGCTTTGGTGACAAAACGGATTGCACTGTGATAGACTGCATCCAATTTGTTGAGTAGGGTATTGGAGGCTATTTTGTAAATGACATCGCCAAAGTCGAGGATTGGTAGGATGGTCAATTTTACAAGGGTATGTTTGGCAGCATGAGTGAAGGATGCTTTGTTGCGAAATAGGAAGCTAATTCTAGATTTAACTTTGGATTGGAGATGTTTGATATGGGTCTGGAAGGAGAGTTTGGTATATAACCAACACATGAATGTTTCTAATCAAAATAAGAAGTGATGCAGTCAGTCTCTCCTCAACTCTTAGCCAAGAGAGACTGACATGCATAGTATTTATATCAGCCCTCTGATTACAATGAAAAGCAAAACGTGGCTCCCTGTTCTGGGCTGCAGCTTAACTGGGTCTCTCCTTGCAGCACTGGACCACACGACTGGACAATAATCAAGATCAGACAAAACTAGAGCCTGCAGAACTTTCTTTTTGGAGTGTGATTTCATAAAAGCAGAGCATCTCTTTAAAGGACAGACCTCTCCCCATCTTTACAACCATTGAATCAATATGTTTTGACCAGGACAGTTTACAATCTAAGGTAACTCCAAGTAATTTAGTCTCCTCAACTAGTTCAACTGACACACCATTCATTACCAGATTTAGCAGACGTCTAGAACTTAGGGAATGATTTGTACCAAATACAAACGCTCTTAGTTTTAGAGATGTTCAGGACTAGTTTATTACTGACCACCCATTCCAAAACAGACTGCAACTCTTTGTTAAGGGTTTCAGTGACTTCATTAGCTGTGGTTGCTGATGCATATATGGTTGAATCATCAGCATACATGGACACACAGCCTTTGTTTAATGTCAGTGGCAGGTCATTGGTAAAAAATAAAAAAGAGTAGAGGGCCTAGAGAGCTGCCCTGCGGTACACCACACTTTACATGTTTAACATTAGAGAATCTTTTCATTAAAGAAACCCCTCTGTGTTCTATTAGATAGATAGCTCTGAATCAACGATATGGCAGAGGTTGAAAATCCATAAGACATACGTTTTCTCAACAGGTTATGGTCAATAATATCGAAGGCTGCACTGAAATATAACAGGACAGCTCCCACAATCCTCATATTATCAATTTATTTCAACCAATCATCAGTCATTTGTGTCAGTGCAGTACATGTTGAGTGCCCTTCTCTATAATTGTGCTGAAAGTCTGTTGTTAATTTGTTTACAGAGAAATAGCATTGTATTTGGTCAAACACCATTTTTTCCCTACAGTTTGCTAAGAGCTGGCAGCAAGCTGATAGGTCGGCTGTTAGAACCAGTAAAGGCCACTTTACCACTATCGGGTAGTGGAATGACTTTGGCTTCCCTCCAGGCCTGAGGACAAAGACTTTCCTCTAGGCTCAGATTAAAAATAAGGGGCCTCCCAGGTGGCGCAGTGGTCTAAGGCACTGCAGTGCAGTGCTAGCTGTGCCACCAGAGACTCTGGGTTTGAGCCCAGGCTCTGTCGCAGCCAGCCTCAACCGGGAGGTCCATGGGGCGAATATATCTATATCTCTCACCAGATATATAGACATATATATATATAAATATATATCCATCTCTCTCTCTCTCTTTAGTCAGGTGTGTCTGTTCCTGAAGAGAGGGGCTTGTCAGACGGAGGTGGATGAGGAAGGTCACGACCCTCTGAGCATGGCTGTCCAGGCCGCTAACGCCGATATTGTTACATTGTAAGTGTTCACCGAAAACATCTGATACCTCTTCTAAAAGTATCTTAAATAATCCCCCAGCCTCACTAAATGACTAAAATGTAAATATAAAATTAATACTAAATGTTACCCAAACTTTTGTTAATATTATTCTGTTTCCTGTTTCTCTCCGATATATTTTTCCTACCTCTCCCCACCAAACCTACCCACCTACCTCTCCTTCTCCAACCCTACCCCCCTTCTCCTACCTCTCCCCACCAAACCTACCCACCTACCTCTCCTTTTCCAACCCTACCCCCTTCTCCTACCTCTCCCCACCAAACCTACCCACCTACCTCTCCTTCTCCAACCCTACCCCCTTCTCCTACCTCTCCCCACCAAACCTACCCACCTACCTCTCCTTCACCAACCCTACCCCCCCCTTCTCCTACCTCTCCCCACCAAACCTACCCACCTACCTCTCCTTCTCCAACCCTACCCCCTTCTCCTACCTCTCCCCACCAAACCTACCCACCTACCTCTCCTTCACCAACCCTACCCCCCTTCTCCTACCTCTCCCCACCAAACCTACCCACCTACCTCTCCTTCTCCAACCCTACCCCCCTTCTCCTACCTCTCCCTCTCTCTCCCAGGTTGCGGTTAGCACGGATGAACGAGGAGATGCGCGAGGCGGAGGGTCCGTTTGGTCAGCCAGGTCAATACCCCAGCAGCTCCCCAACTGAACATCAGTACAGGAAATGTATTCAGGAGTTTATCTGCCTCACCATAGACTACTGTTAGGGGGCGCCACTGAGGCAGTATGAATCCCAAATTGCACCCTATTCCCTAAGTAGTGCACTACATTTGACCAGAGGCCTATTGGTACCCTATTCCCTATGTAGTGCACTACTTTTGACCTGGGCCCACTACAAAAGTAGTGCACTACATAGGGAATAGGGTGCAATTTGGAATACAGATTAGCCACTACTAACTGGGCATATAGAGGCATATCATACAGGGCAGAGTAGTAGGATGAAGTTGCTCTTAGATAAACTGGTCTGGAGTCAGTTTTGCTTTGTTACCGTAATTGGTTAGGGTTATGATTTGTGGAGGGTAAAGCTGATTCTAGATCTGTGTCTAAGAGAAACGAGGCCCTACTGACCGTAGCGCAGAACAACGTCGTTTTATCTTACCAACAATATGCTTCTCTTCTCTTCTTCTTCTACATCCAGATCTTTTAACCACATCGCTAGCTGCTTTCCACACCGTTCATATTATAAACTGAGTGAAACACAGTGTATCTGGCTGTTCCTAATAGTCTTGTCTGTGGTTCTCACTGTCAGGCCGTTTACTCGCTACACTGCTCAACACTTCCTGCCTCTCCTGTACACTCTTAGAGAGAAACAAAGTGCTATCTAGAACCCTTAATGGCTCTTCGGCTGTCCCCATCAGGAGATCCCTTTGAAGAACCCGTGTGTGGGTTCCGTTATAGAACCCTTTCCACAAAGGATTCTACATGGAACACAAAATAGTTCTATCTGGAACCAAAAAAGGTTCCCCTGTGGACATAGCTAAAGAACCCTTCTTTTCTTAGTGTAGGCCTTCCTGTCCATGTATTACCTCCCCTCTTCCTCCCTCTTCCTCCCTCCCTCTTCCTCCCTCTCTTACCAGTAAGGACCTAAGCTTCCACAGTCTTTACAATATTATTCCTCAGTGTCCTTCCTATTCAGCATTTTACAGTAGTTTAGAACATTATATTATAGTGTTCTATTCAGCATTTCAAGCTGGCCTGAAAAGGAAGCCTTTTGTCCTTATGTCTTCTGTGGGAGATCGAGGTTAGATGTAATTCAGTGGCTAGATGTGCAGGGTTCCAACTGTTGTTCTACGGTGGCATGAGGTTACAGTGATATGGAATGGGTGTCGTTGTGGCTGCTATAGGCATGGTCAAGGAAGGTCCACTGCGTTAGTCTGGGAAGGTGGGGTCGTCATGTTTCACTGTGTGTGTGTGTAATGGGAAGGGACGGATGCAGGGGTGAAGTGGTTTAAATGTGATGAGAATACCGAAGGACTGATGGATGGAGAAAGAGACAAACGCCTACTTTGTTGTTACTTGTGAGTGAGGATTAAATGCTATATTATTATTATTATTACGATGATATCTTAATGTAACAGTAATGTGCTTTATTTATCGTTGCTGTCGTGTTTACGTCATGCTCTCTCATTTTGCTCGTTGAGTTTCTGTCTTTTTGTTTTGTATTGGTTTATTTATGTTAAAATAGGGTAGTAAAAAAATCCGGAATCTTCCATACATGATTCCTGTAAAACCGAGGAATTTGGGGGAAGTTATTGGAATGTTGTAATCCTACGTTGAACCCGGAGGACTTGTGCAATGATGATTATTATTACAGAATTGATGTGTTTCAGTAAATTATTTTCCTTTATTTTATTTTTTATTTTTTATCTTTCAAACTTTTCAATATCCTCACTTTTTTTTTCTGACTGGATATGTTTTGGTCTGGTCTTGCGTCACTGTGTCACACACACATTCTGGCTTCAGTTCTAAACAAGGGTTTCATCAACCCTGATCTATACCTAGAATTACTGTACTAGACTTGTTGAAAAATGTAATTTATTTGTAGACATTCTAGTGATTACGTGTTTCTATATCTATATTTCAAACCTTTTTTGATTGCAGTCATTCAGTGTTTACTGATAAAGACATCTTCTTCACGACCACACCAGTGGTGCTTTGGTTGACTTATGACGACAGAGGGAGTCAGGGGCCATTGGTAACTGTCCCTGTAGTAGGTAGGAAGAGCTGGACCCATTTAATTATCATTAAAACCCATTGTAATTCTATGGTTACAACTGACTGTCTTCTCCGGCCATCATTGCTCAATGCTCATTATATTCTGCATGCTTTTCGGTTGTGACCAGAACGTTCTAGAACGTATGTACGCATTCTAGAATATACTCTTGGGCGTTTTTAGAATGCTGCGTAGTACTTGGGGGCGTTCTAGAATATACTCTTGGGCGTTTTTAGAATGCTGCGTAGTACTTGGGGGCGTTCTAGAATATACTCTTGGGCGTTTTTAGAATGCTGCGTAGTACTTGAGGGCGTTCTAGAATATACTCTTGGGCGTTTTTAGAATGCTGCGTAGTACTTGAGGGCGTTCTAGAATATACTCTTGGGAGTTTTTAGAATGCTGCGTAGTACTTGGGGGCGTTCTAGAATATACTCTTGGGAGTTTTTAGAATGCTGCGTAGTACTTGGGGGCGTTCTAGAATATACTCTTGGGAGTTTTTAGAATGCTGCGTAGTTCTTGGGGGCGTTCTAGAATATACTCTTGGGCGTTTTTAGAATGTTGCGTAGTTCTTGGGGGCGTTCTAGAATATACTCTTGGGCGTTTTTAGAATGCTGCGTAGTTCTTGGGGGCGTTCTAGAATATACTCTTGGGCGTTTTTAGAATGCTGCGTAGTTCTTGGGGGCGTTCTAGAATATACTCTTGGGCGTTTTTAGAATGCTGCGTAGTTCTTGGGGGCGTTCTAGAATATACTCTTGGGCGTTTTTAGAATGCTGCGTAGTTCTTGGGGGCGTTCTAGAATATACTCTTGGGAGTTTTTAGAATGCTGCGTAGTTCTTGGGGGCGTTCTAGAATATACTCTTGGGCGTTTTTAGAATGTTGCGTAGTTCTTGGGGGCGTTCTAGAATATACTCTTGGGCGTTTTTAGAATGCTGCGTAGTTCTTGGGGGCGTTCTAGAATATACTCTTGGGCGTTTTTAGAATGCTGCGTAGTTCTTGGGGGCGTTCTAAAATATACTCTTGGGCGTTTTTAGAATGCTGCGTAGTACTTGGGGGCGTTCTAGAATATACTCTTGGGCGTTTTTAGAATGCTGCGTAGTATTTGGGGGCGTTCTAGAATATACTCTTGGGCGTTTTTAGAATGCTGCGTAGTACTTGGGGGCGTTCTAGAATATACTCTTGGGCGTTTTTAGAATGCTGCGTAGTACTTGGGGGCGTTCTAGAATATACTCTTGGGCGTTTTTAGAATGCTGCGTAGTTCTTGGGGGCGTTCTAGAATATACTCTTGGGCGTTTTTAGAATGCTGCGTAGTTCTTGGGGGCGTTCTAGAATATACTCTTGGGCGTTTTTAGAATGCTGCGTAGTACTTGGGGGCGTTCTAGAATATACTCTTGGGCGTTTTTAGAATGCTGCGTAGTACTTGGGGGCGTTCTAGAATATACTCTTGGGCGTTTTTAGAATGCTGCGTAGTTCTTGGGGGCGTTCTAGAATGCTGTCTGCATTCGGAGCATGATAGTTTCCTATTTGTCCCCTCATGGTGCTGTGCAGTCCTGTTAAAAAGCATGAGCTACAGTACAGTACAGCCACTTCCTGTGATGTCCTAAAACAACTTCCTCCTGTCTCTTTGGTAGACCTATGGACCTCTGTGCCATCTCTACGTCCACTTATGGACCAGCTATAGCTTCAGTGTTTTGTCAATTTGATTTATTTTTTCCTTTTTAATGAAACATAGAGCTGAACTGTTTTTCGTTCGCTAGCCGACCTCTGTTTGTTACTCAACTACGTTGGCATGAAGTCCTAAAGTAGTTTGATTTTTTTTTTTGTTCTCTGCCAAAGACTTTGGAAAAGAGAAGTGTGCAACAGTGTTGTTAGGCATCAATCAGTTTAACTTCAGCAAGAATACATAAATACTGAGTTTAACATCTGATAACAAGTGGTACAGTGAAACATAAAGTGTTCGCCAGTGTTTTTACAAAATGTTCTAGAGAAGATAGTCACAGAACAATTATTATTTTCATCAATAGTTTTTTATTTCCAGAGTGTGGAAGCAGGTGATACTCTGCAAGTATTTTGAATTCAAAGTAAAACAACGGGAGTGATAAAGTCAATATATTTGACCAGGGACTGTGACTAAATAGGGTGGTAACCTAGCCCAGCTGAAGTGGTGGGTGTTGTTTCTTACTGTTTTAACATTGGGGTTAAAGGATGCTTCTAAACAAACAAACATGCTGTAAATAAAAACGCTTTTTAACATTTTAACTCTTGACTCAAACTGCCTGCTCTGACTTCTGCATTCCACCACGGAACCCTGCCTGTTCCGTGCCACCTGCTCTGACTTCCGCATTCCACCACGGAACCCTGCCTGTTCCGTGCCACCTGCTCTGACTTCCGCATTCCACCACGGAACCCTGCCTGTTCCGTGCCACCTGCTCTGACTTCCGCATTCCACCACGGAACCCTGCCTGTTCCGTGCCACCTGCTCTGACTTCCGCATTCCACCACGGAACCCTGCCTGTTCCGTGCCACCTGTTCTGATTCTGTTCTCTTCTTCAAAACATCTATCTGTGCACTCTTTTGGAATATTGTGACATAGCTATCTCTCTGTCCTACTTGGGGAAACAAACATCCTTGTATTAATATCTCCACATTTGGATATCTTTGGAATAACTTTCTTTTTGTTCCTTGGTTTTAAGAAACACTGAGATGGTGATTTAAAAAAAAAAATGCATAAAGAGAATAAAACCAAGAAACTCTTGATGAACTCCTCACCTTGCTTGGACTGCTTCTGCCTCATTTCTGACTCCTGTTGTCTTCTCTCCTTGTAAACAACCCTTCTCTCAACGTTGCCGTAACTTTGCGGTTGGGATGTTACTGGAACGTTGGGAGAACGTTATTCACTGGTCTATATTGTAACTGCGTCAACACACACACCACCACACCTTCAGCATTCAACAAGGCACAGTGCAGTCCTATGAAGCTAGAGCCAGATCAACGGGTCATATACTCATCTCAGAGAGGTCTTCCTTATACCCAACTCTCTTCTGTCTCCTTCTCTGAGGAAAAACAATACACTGTCTGTTTCCCAAATGGCACCCTATTCCCTACATAGTGCACTACTTTTTTTTAAATTCCCCTACATAGTGCACTAGTCCTAGTTCAAAAGTAGTGCACTATACACTGAGTATACTAAACATTAGGAAGTGTTGCAGTTCTTGACACACTCAAACCGGTGCGCCTGGCACCTACTACTATACCTCGTTCAACAACACGTAAATCTGTTGTCTTGACCTTTCACCCTCTGAATGGCACACATACACAATCCATGTGTCAATTGTCTCAAGGCTTAAAAATCATTATTTAACTGGACTCCTCCTCTTCATCTACACTGATTTAAAGTGGATTTAGAAAGTGACATCAATAAGGGATCATAGCTTTCACCTGGATTCACATTTTTGTCACTTAGCAGATGCTCATATCCAGAGCAACATTCAGTACATTCACCTACAGATAGCTAGGTGGGACAACCACATATCACAGTCATAGTCAGTACATTCACCTTCAGATAGCTAGGTGGACCAGTCATAGTCAGTACATTCATCTCCAGATAGCTAGGTGGACCAGTCATAGTCAGTACATTCATCATCAGATAGCTAGGTGGACCAGTCATAGTCAGTACATTCACCTTCAGATGGCTAGGTGGACCAGTCATAGTCAGTACATTCATCAGATAGCTAGGTGGACCAGTCATAGTCAGTACATTCATCTCCAGATAGCTAGGTGGACCAGTCATAGTCAGTACATTCATCTTCAGATAGCTAGGTGGACCAGTCATAGTCAGTACATTCATCATCAGATAGCTAGGTGGACCAGTCATAGTCAGTACATTCATCTCCAGATAGCTAGGTGGACCAGTCATAGTCAGTACATTCATCTTCAGATAGCTAGGTGTGAGTCATAGTCAGTACATTCATCTCCAGTAGCAGGTAGTCATAGTCAGTACATTCATCAGTCAGATAGCTAGGTGGACCAGTCATAGTCAGTACATTCATCTCCAGATAGCTACAGGTGGAGTCCAGTCATAGTCAGTGGACCAGTCATTCATCTCCAGATAGCTAGGTGGACCAGTCATAGTCAGTACATTCATCTTCAGATAGCTAGGTGGACCAGTCATAGTCAGTACATTCATCTTCAGATAGCTAGGTGGATAGTACATTCATCAGATAGCTAGGTGGACCAGTCATAGTCAGTACATTCATCAGATAGCTAGGTGGACCAGTCATAGTCAGTACATTCATCTTCAGATAGCTAGGTGGACCAGTCATAGTCAGTACATTCATCAGATAGCTAGGTGGACCAGTCATAGTCAGTACATTCATCTTCAGATAGCTAGGTGGACCAGTCATAGTCAGTACATTCATCTACATATAGCTAGGTGGACCAGTCATAGTCAGTACATTCATCTGCAGATAGCTAGGTGGACCAGTCATAGTCAGTACATTCATCTTCAGATAGCTAGGTGGACCAGTCATAGTCAGTACATTCATCTTCAGATAGCTAGGTGGGACAACCACATATCACAGTCATAGAAAGTATATTTTTCCTCAATAATGTTGTTGTCAGTAAAGTCAGAGCTAGAAAGGGGGGGTGGAGGGTGCAAGATTCAGGTTTTATTTTATGGGGAGGTGGGGGGAGCGAGGTGAGGAGAAAGGGGGATATATAGTCTGTTGTACAACTGAAATGTGTCTTCTGCATTTAACCCAACCCCTCTGAATCAGAGAGGGGCTGCGGGGGCTGCCTTAATCAACATCCACGTCTTCGGCGCCCGGGGAACACTGGGTTAACTGTCAGCCTTACCGGGGAACAGTGGGTTAACTGTCAGCCTACTGGGGAACACTGGGTTAACTGTCAGCCTTACCGGGGAACACTGGGTTAACTGTCAGTCTACTGGGGAACACTGGGTTAACTGTCAGCCTTACTGGGGAACACTGGGTTAACTGTCAGCCTTACCGGGGAACACTGGGTTAACTGTCAGCCTTACCGGGGAACACTGGGTTAACTGTCAGCCTTACTGGGGAACACTGGGTTAACTGTCAGTCTACTGGGGAACAGTGGGTTAACTGTCAGTCTACTGGGGAACACTGGGTTAACTGTCAGCCTACTGGGGAACACTGGGTTAACTCTCAGCCTTACTGGGGAACACTGGGTTAACTCTCAGCCTTACTGGGGAACACTGGGTTAACTCTCAGCCTTACTGGGGAACACTGGGTTAACTCTCAGCCTTACTGGGGAACACTGGGTTAACTGTCAGCCTTACTGGGGAACACTGGGTTAACTGTCAGCCTTACTGGGGAACACTGGGTTAACTGTCAGCCTTACCGGGGAACACTGGGTTTACTGTCACTCTACTGGGGAACACTGGGTTAACTGTCAGCCTTACTGGGGAACACTGGGTTAACTGCCTTGCTCAGGGGCAGAACAACAGATGTTTACCTTGTCAGCTCAGGGATTTGATCCAGCAACCTTTTGAGTACTGGCCCAATGCTCTAACCACTGGGCTACTTAAGATACTGTTTGAAGAGGTAGGGTTTCAGATGTTTTCACCTGGTCAGTCTATGCAATGGAAAGTGCAGATGTTCTTAATGTTTTGAAAACTCATTGTATAGGGAATAAGACACAGCCAAAGTAGGTTTGTTCTGTTTTGTTGACTGCTATCTGAGAAAAAGAATAAACTGACAACTGTTGTTGCTTCCGTTGCTACAGGCGTTGCCATGGGGACCAGCAGGAAGGTAAAGCGCAAGGATAGTGTTCGGGATAGAGTGAGTGATGCATCATGGTCTATCTCACCTTGGGGGTTTGGTGTCTGTCTTTGTGGTCCATGTTATCCGGGATCCTTGGGGACATCCCTAACCAATCAGAAGTTGGGGATCCTTGGGGACATCCCTAACCAATCAGAAGTTGGGGATCCTTGGGGACATCCCTAACCAATCAGAAGCTGAAATGTAAAATGGTTAAGCAAGGGTTATTAATGTTCGGATAAGGGGAGGGGCTAAGGTTAAGGGGAGGGGCTAAGGCTCGGATAAGGGGAGGGGCTAAGGTTAGGTTTAGGGTAGGAATGTCTCAGGGATCCCAGATAGCTCTGACCATCTCTCTGTCCTACTGGTGTACATGATCATATATTTAAGGAACCTCAATCTCTCTTCAAATGGTGTACACACACACACACACACACACACACAAAACACACACACAAAAACACAAAACACGCACGCGAACACACTTGCTTTGGGAGAAAGTTTGGCTGGGTGACCTCACTGGTGTTGTTAATCTATCTCTTCCCAACTGTGTGATAATAGTGTTCTGCTTATCAATGGGATCAACGCTTTTCTAAACATTGACAGCTGTGAAGGAAGTAGGCTTCAGAAGTTTGGTGATTGCAATGACCTCGTTCTATCCCAGCTTTCACAATCATTACAAATCATCAGTATTTACCACAGGACTGAAAACACATTGGGTTTTATTTTGAATTTTGTCTACATACCCCACCAGTACCACTTTTGGCTCAACTTCTTACCAGAGAACGAGAAAATAAATATCTGTTTTCGTTGTTATCAAAAATGGAAACCCCAGTGCCTCCCAATGGATTAATTATGAATTAAGAAGCTTACCTCCAAAACACTATAAGAACGAAGAGATATAGTTTCTACACTTAGCTTATAGTTATACTTCACTAAATACTCGTAGGAACCAACACAGCCATAGGGAATTTATTTTATTTATTTATTTAACCTTTATTTTCAATGAGGGCCTAGGAACAATGTGTTAACTACCTTGTTCAGGGGCAGAACGACCCATTTTTACCTTGTCAGCTCGGGGATTCGATCCAGCAACCTTTTGGTTAGTGGCCCAATGCCTTGTTCAGGGGCAGAACGGCAGATTCCAGATGAATGATATGACACATTGCTGATCCTATTGTAAGAATTTGGAATCAAATTCTGTGAACCTCTTGAGTTCCGGGACTTGTGTGTTCATTGTAGCCTCCTGTGAGCTCCTGAACCAATAGGAAGCCTGTATTCAAAACGAGTAGAGGGGATGCACACTGAACAGAGCAGATTTCGATCAACCATAGAGAATGATAGAGGCCTCTAGAGGCCAAAAGGCTGTTTTAGCATGGGCAGCACCATTGAGGGCTTCCACCGTGCTTCCACCATTTTAAAGTAGTCCAAGTAGTCAACTGGGTGGGGATTCCTATGGTTTGTTGCATCAATGGCGCTGCCCATGACGCCACAGATCCTTTAATGTCACAGATATAAAGATGAGTCCTCTTTCTATCTCTAGGGGATCAACCCTCAGGCGAGGTGGTCAGGATGTTCACCACTATGGCTGCGTTTACACAGGCAGCCGAATTCTGATCTGTTGTCCAATTATAAGGAAAAGTGCTGATCTGATTGGTCAGAAGAATTACTCACTCCAGCTTCAGGGATGGGCAATATAACATTACTATAGAATACTATAGGGCATTAGAACTATAGAACATTAATATAGAATACTGTAGGGAATTAGAACTATAGAACATTAATATAGAATACTGTAGGGAATTAGAACTTTAGAACATTACTATAGGGAATTAGAACTATAGAACATTAATATAGAATACTATAGGGAATTAGAACTTTAGAACATTACTATAGGGAATTAGAACTATAGAACATTAATATAGAATACTATAGGGAATTAGAACTATAGAACATTACTATAGGGAATTAGAACTATAGAACATTACTATAGGGAATTAGAACTATAGAACATTAATATAGAATACTATAGGGAATTAGAACTATAGAACATTACTATAGGGCATTAGAACTATAGAACATTACTATAGAATACTATAAGGCATTAGAACAATAGAACATTAATATTAGAACTATAAACATTAATATAGGGCATTAGAACTATATAACATTACTATAGAATACTATAGGGAATTAGAACTATAGAACATTACTATAGGGCATTAGAACTATAGAACATTAATATAGAATACTGTAGGGAATTAGAACTATAGAACATTAATATAGGGAATTAGAACTATAGAACATTACTATAGAATACTATAGGGCATTAGAACTATAGAACATTAATATAGAATACTGTATAGAACTATAGCATTGGAACTATAGAACATTACTATAGAATACTATAGGGCATTAGAACTATAGAACATTAATATAGAATACTATAGGGCATTAGAACTATAGAACATTAATATAGAATACTATAGGGCATTAGAACTATAGAACATTAATATAGAATACTGTAGGGAATTAGAACTATAGAACTGTAGGGAATTACTATAGAAATTACTATAGGGCATTAGAACTATAGAACATTAATATAGAATACTGTAGGGAATTAGAACTATAGAACATTACTATAGGGAATTAGAACTATAGAACATTACTATAGAATACTATAGGGAATTAGAACTATAGAACATTACTATAGAATACTATAGGGAATTAGATATAGAACATTACTATAGGGCATTAGAACTATATAACATTACTATAGAATACTATAGGGCATTAGAACTATAGAACATTAATATAGAATACTGTAGGGAATTAGACCTATAGAACATTACTATAGGGCATTAGAACTATAGAACATTAATATAGAATACTGTAGGGAATTAGAACTATAGAACATTACTATAGGGCATTAGAACTATAGAACATTAATATAGAATACTATAGGGAATAGAACATTAATAGAACTACTATAGGGCATTAGAACTATATAAATTACTATAGAATAGGGAATTAGACCTATAGAACATTACTATAGGGCATTAGAACTATAGAACATTAATATAGAATACTGTAGGGAATTAGACCTATAGAACATTACTATAGGGCATTAGAACTATATAACATTACTATAGAATACTGTAGGGAATTAGAACTATAGAACATTACTATAGGGCATTAGAACTATAGAACATTAATATAGAATACTATAGGGCATTAGAACTATAGAACATTACTATAGAATACTATAGGGAATTAGAACTATAGAACATTACTATAGGGCATTAGAACTATAGAACATTAATATAGAATACTGTAGGGAATTAGAATTAGATTACTAGGAATTAGAACATTACTATAGAATACTATAGGAAATTAGAACTATAGAACATTAATATAGAATACTATAGGGAATTAGAACTATAGAACATTACTATAGGGAATTAGAACTATAGAACATTACTATAGGGAATTAGAACTATAGAACATTAATATAGAATACTATAGGGAATTAGAACTATAGAACATTACTATAGGGCATTAGAACTATAGAACATTACTATAGAATACTATAAGGCATTAGAACAATAGAACATTAATATAGAATACTATAGGGCATTAGAACTATATAACATTACTATAGAACTATAGAACTAATAGGGAATTAGAATTAGAACTATAGAACATTACTATAGGGCATTAGAACTATAGAACATTAATATAGAATACTGTAGGGAATTAGAACTATAGAACATTAATATAGGGAATTAGAACTATAGAACATTACTATAGCATTAGAACTATAGAACATTAATATAGAAACTATAAAAATTAGACCTATAGAAATTACTATAGGGCATTAGAACTATAGAACATTACTATAGAATACTGTAGGGCATTAGAACTATAGAACATTAATATAGAATACTGTAGGGAATTAGAACAACTATAGGAAATTAGAACAATAGAACATTAATATAGAATACTATAGGGAATTAGAACTATAGAACATTACTATAGAATAGAACTAGAACATTACTATAGGGAATTAGAACTATAGAACATTAATATAGAATACTATAGGGAATTAGAACTATAGAACATTACTATAGAATACTATAGGGAATTAGAACTATAGAACAATAGAACATTAATATAGAATACTATAGGGCATTAGAACTATAGAACATTAATATAGAATACTATAGGGAATTAGAACTATAGAACATTACTATAGGGCATTAGAACTATAGAACATTAGAATATAGGGAATTAGAACTATAGAACATTACTATAGGGAATTAGAACTATAGAACATTAATATAGAATACTATAGGGCATTAGAACTATAGAACATTACTATAGGGCATTAGAACTATAGAACATTACTATAGAATACTATAGAACAGGCATTAGAACAATAGAACATTAATATAGAATACTATAGGGCATTATAGAACTATATAACATTACTATAGAAATACTATAGGGAATTAGAACTATAGAACATTAATATTACTATAGGGCATTAGAACTATAGAACATTAATATAGAATACTGTAGGGAATTAGAACTATAGAATATTAATATAGGGAATTAGAACTATAGAACATTACTATAGAATACTATAGGGAACTATAGAACTATAGAACATTAATATAGAACATTACTATAGGGCATTAGAACTATAGAACATTACTATAGGCATTAGAACTATAGAATACTATAGGGAATTAGAACTATAGAACATTAATATAGAATACTATAGGGCATTAGAACTATAGAACATTAATATAGAATACTATAGGGCATTAGAACTATAGAACATTAATAGAATACTATAGGGCATTAGAACTATAGAACATTAATATAGAATACTATAGGGCATTAGAACTATAGAACATTACTATAGAATACTATAGGGCATTAGAACTATAGAACATTAATATAGAATACTGTAGGGAATTAGACCTATAGAACATTACTATAGGGCATTAGAACTATAGAACATTAATATAGAATACTGTAGGGAATTAGAACTATAGAACATTACTATAGGGCATTAGAACTATAGAACATTAATATAGAATACTGTAGGGAATTAGAACTATAGAACATTACTATAGGGCATTAGAACTATAGAACATTAATATAGAATACTGTAGGGAATTAGAACTATATAACATTACTATAGAATACTGTAGGGAATTAGACCTATAGAACATTACTATAGGGCATTAGAACTATAGAACATTAATATAGAATACTGTAGGGAATTAGAACTATAGAACATTACTATAGAATACTGTAGGGAATTAGAACAACTATAGAACATTAATATAGAATAATATAGAATACTGTAGGGAATTAGAACTATAGAACATTAATATAGGGAATTAGAACTATAGAACATTACTATAGGAATTAGAACTATAGAACATTACTAGAACTATATAACATTAATATAGAATACTATAGGGAATTAGAACTATAGAACATTACTATAGGGCATTAGAACTATAGAACATTACTATAGAATACTATAAGGCATTAGAACAATAGAACATTAATATAGAATACTATAGGGCATTAGAACTATATAACATTACTATAGAATACTATAGGGAATTAGAACTATAGAACATTACTATAGGGCATTAGAACTATAGAACATTAATATAGAATACTGTAGGGAATTAGAACTATAGAACATTAATATAGGGCATTAGAACTATAGAACATTAATATAGAATACTATAGGGCATTAGAACTATAGAACATTACTATAGAATACTATAGGGCATTAGAACTATAGAACATTAATATAGAATACTGTTAGAACTATAGAACATTAATAGAACTAGAATATTAATATAGAAATTAGACCTATAGAACATTACTATAGGGCATTAGAACTATATAACATTACTATAGAATACTGTAGGGAATTGGAACTATAGAACATTACTATAGGGCATTAGAACTATAGAACATTAATGTAGAATACTGTAGGGAATTAGAACTATATAACATTACTATAGAATACTGTAGGGAATTAGACCTATAGAACATTACTATAGGGCATTAGAACTATAGAACATTAATATAGAATACTGTAGGGAATTAGAACTTTAGAACATTACTATAGGGAATTAGAACTATAGAACATTAATATAGAATACTATAGGGAATTAGAACTATAGAACATTACTATAGGGAATTAGAACTATAGAACATTACTATAGGGAATTAGAACTATAGAACATTAATATAGAATACTATAGGAATTAGAACTTAGAACTATATAACATTAACATTAATATAGAATACTATAGGGAATTAGAACTATAGAACATTACTATAGGGCATTAGAACTATAGAACATTACTATAGAATACTATAAGGCATTAGAACAATAGAACATTAATATAGAATACTATAGGGCATTAGAACTATATAACATTACTATAGAATACTATAGGGAATTAGAACTATAGAACATTACTATAGGGCATTAGAACTATAGAACATTAATATAGAATACTGTAGGGAATTAGAACTATAGAACATTAATATAGGGCATTAGAACTATAGAACATTACTATAGAATACTGTAGGGAATTAGAACTATAGAACATTAATATAGAATACTGTAGGGCATTAGAACTATAGAACATTACTATAGAATACTATAGGGCATTAGAACTATAGAACATTACTATAGAATACTATAGGGCATTATAGATTACTATAGCATTAGAACTATACATTAATAGAATACTGTAGGGAATTAGAACTATAGAACATTAATATAGAATACTGTAGGGAATTAGAACTATAGAACATTACTATAGAATACTATAGGGCATTAGAACTATAGAACATTACTGTAGGGAATTAGAACTTTAGACATTACTATAGGGCATTAGAATTAATATAGAACATTAGAACTATAGAATACTATAGGCATTAGAACTATAGAACATTACTATAGAATACTATAGGGAATTAGAACTATAGAACATTACTATAGGGCATTAGAACTATAGAATATTACTATAGAATACTATAAGGCATTAGAACAATAGAACATTAATATAGAATACTATAGGGCATTAGAACTATATAACATTACTATAGAATACTATAGGGAATTAGAACTATAGAACATTACTATAGGGCATTAGAACTATAGAACATTAATGTAGAATACTGTAGGGAATTAGAACTATAGAACATTAATATAGGGAATTAGAACTATAGAACATTACTATAGGGCATTAGAACTATAGAACATTAATGTAGAATACTATAGGGCATTAGAACTATAGAACATTAATATAGAATACTATAGGGCATTAGAACTATAGAACATTACTATAGAATACTATAGGGGAATTAGAACATTACTATAGAACATTAACTATAGAATACTATAGGGCATTAGAACTATAGAACATTACTATAGAATACTGTAGGAATTAGAACTATAGAACATTAATATAGAATACTATAGGCATTAGAACTATAGAACATTACTATAGAATACTATAGGGAATTAGAACTATAGAACATTAATATAGAATACTATAGAATACTATAAGGAATTAGAACAATAGAACATTAATATAGGGAATTAGAACTAACATTAGAACTATAGGGAATTACTATAGAATACTATAGGGAATTAGAACTATAGAACATTAATATAGAATACTATAGGCATTAGAACAATAGAACATTAATATAGAATACTATAGGGCATTAGAACTATAGAACTATTACTATAGGGAATTAGAACTATAGAACATTACTATAGAATATAGGGAATTAGAACTATAGAACATTAATATAGAATACTATAGGGAATTAGAACTATAGAACATTACTATAGAATATAGGGCATTAGAACTATAGAATATTACTATAGAATACTATAAGGCATTAGAACAATAGAACATTAATATAGAATACTATAGGGCATTAGAACTATATAACATTACTATAGAATACTATAGGGAATTAGAACTATAGAACATTACTATAGGGCATTAGAACTATAGAACATTAATATAGAATACTGTAGGGAATTAGAACTATAGAACATTAATATAGGGCATTAGAACTATAGAACATTACTATAGAATACTGTAGGGAATTAGAACTATAGAACATTAATATAGAATACTGTAGGGAATTAGAACTATAGAACATTACTATAGAATACTGTAGGGCATTAGAACTATAGAACATTACTATAGAATACTATAGGGCATTAGAACTATAGAACATTACTATAGAATACTGTAGGGAATTAGAACTATAGAACATTAATATAGAATACTGTAGGGAATTAGAACTATAGAACATTACTATAGAATACTATAGGGCATTAGAACTATAGAACATTACTATAGAATACTATAAGGCATTAGAACAATAGAACATTAATATAGAATACTATAGGGCATTAGAACTATATAACATTACTATAGAATACTATAGGGAATTAGAACTATAGAACATTACTATAGGGCATTAGAACTATAGAACATTAATGTAGAATACTGTAGGGAATTAGAACTATAGAACATTAATATAGGGAATTAGAACTATAGAACATTACTATAGGGCATTAGAACTATAGAACATTAATGTAGAATACTATAGGGCATTAGAACTATAGAACATTAATATAGAATACTATAGGGCATTGGAACTATAGAACATTACTATAGAATACTATAGGGCATTAGAACTATAGAACATTAATATAGAATACTATAGGGCATTAGAACTATAGAACATTACTATAGAATACTGTAGGGAATTAGAACTATAGAACATTAATATAGAATACTATAGGCCATTAGAACTATAGAACATTACTATAGAATACTATAGGGCATTAGAACTATAGAACATTAATATAGAATACTGTAGGGAATTAGAACTATAGAACATTAATATAGGGAATTAGAACTATAGAACATTACTATAGAATACTATAGGGAATTAGAACTATAGAACATTAATATAGAATACTATAGGGCATTAGAACTATAGAACATTAATATAGAATACTATAGGGCATTAGAACTATAGAACATTACTATAGAATACTATAGGGAATTAGAACTATAGAACATTACTATAGGGCATTAGAACTATAGAACATTACTATAGAATACTATAAGGCATTAGAACAATAGAACATTAATATAGAATACTATAGGGCATTAGAACTATATAACATTACTATAGAATACTATAGGGAATTAGAACTATAGAACATTACTATAGGGCATTAGAACTATAGAACATTAATATAGAATACTGTAGGGAATTAGAACTATAGAACATTAATATAGGGAATTAGAACTATAGAACATTACTATAGAATACTATAGGGCATTAGAACTATAGAACATTAATATAGAATACTATAGGGCATTGGAACTATAGAACATTACTATAGAATACTATAGGGCATTAGAACTATAGAACATTAATATAGAATACTATAGGGCATTAGAACTATAGAACATTAATATAGAATACTATAGGGCATTAGAACTATAGAACATTACTATAGAATACTGTAGGGAATTAGAACTATAGAACATTAATATAGAATACTATAGGCCATTAGAACTATAGAACATTACTATAGAATACTATAGGGCATTAGAACTATAGAACATTAATATAGAATACTGTAGGGAATTAGAACTATAGAACATTAATATAGGGAATTAGAACTATAGAACATTACTATAGAATACTATAGGGAATTAGAACTATAGAACATTAATATAGAATAGTATAGGGCATTAGAACTATAGAACATTAATATAGAATACTATAGGGCATTAGAACTATAGAACATTACTATAGGGAATTAGAACTATAGAACATTACTATAGGGAATTAGAACTATAGAACATTAATATAGAATACTATAGGGAATTAGAACTATAGAACATTACTATAGGGCATTAGAACTATAGAACATTAATGTAGAATACTATAGGGCATTAGAACTATAGAACATTAATATAGAATACTATAGGGCATTGGAACTATAGAACATTACTATAGAATACTATAGGGCATTAGAACTATAGAACATTAATATAGAATACTATAGGGCATTAGAACTATAGAACATTAATATAGAATACTATAGGGCATTAGAACTATAGAACATTACTATAGAATACTGTAGGGAATTAGAACTATAGAACATTAATATAGAATACTATAGGCCATTAGAACTATAGAACATTACTATAGAATACTATAGGGCATTAGAACTATAGAACATTAATATAGAATACTGTAGGGAATTAGAACTATAGAACATTAATATAGGGAATTAGAACTATAGAACATTACTATAGAATACTATAGGGAATTAGAACTATAGAACATTAATATAGAATAGTATAGGGCATTAGAACTATAGAACATTAATATAGAATACTATAGGGCATTAGAACTATAGAACATTACTATAGAATACTATAGGGCATTAGAACTATAGAACATTAATATAGAATACTGTAGGGAATTAGAACTATAGAACATTACTATAGAATACTATAGGGCATTAGCTCTATCGAACATTACTATAGATTACTATAAGGCATTAGAACTATAGAACATTACTATAGGGAATTAGAACTATAGAACATTACTATAGAATAATATAGGGCATTAGCTCTATCGAACATTACTATAGATTACTATAAGGCATTAGAACTATAGAACATTACTATAGGGAATTAGAACTATAGAACATTACTATAGAATACTATAGGGCATTAGCTCTATCGAACATTACTATAGATTACTATAAGGCATTAGAACTACAGAACATTACTATAGAATACTATAGGGAATAAGAACTATAGAACATTACTATAGAATACTATAGGGCATTAGAACTATAGAACATTACTGTAGGGCATTAGATCTATACCTGTCCAATCATTTTAGACCAGTGCCATACTGAAGTATGGAAAACAATCCTGATAATTACCTGACAGTTTTTCTAGTTTTCCTACAGTAGATGTTCTGATCTAGTCCTGATACTGTGCTTTACTAACACTGGGATCTCTGAACCAGTGGGGTTCATTTAACACCACACGGGGTGACAGATTATCTGTGGGCTATCTAGTGATCTAGTCTGAACCTCTGATCAAGTCAAGTTGTTGCTAGTTCTATCTCTGGTCCAGGATGTTAGTGTATGGTCCTTCACTAACCCACACAGCCACACTAATGCCTGGGACCAAAGTTACTCTATTCCTTGGGGAGCCACAGTGCCCGAATGGCGCCCCCTTGTGATTGTAATGTCCCCTCTTGCAGGTAACACAACATATCACATCTTTCGGGAGTTCTCGCTCATGGCGTCCCACCAGCCCGAGAAGCTAAAGAGGAGAATACACTTCAACAACTGCCAGACGTAGTCCATGATGACATCAAAACATACTTCAGCCACTGCCTGAGGTAGTCCATGATGACATCAAAACATACTTCAGCCACTGCCTGAGGTAGTCCATGATGACATCAAAACATACTTCAGCCACTGCCTGAGGTAGTCCATGATGACATCAAAACATACTTCAGCCACTGCCTGAGGTAGTCCAAAGACATCAAAACTTGACTCAGCCACTGCCTGAGGTGAGTCCATGATGACATCAAAACATACTTCAGCCACTGCCTGAGGTAGTCCATGATGACATCAAAACCTCAGCCACTGCCTGAGGTAGTCCATGATGACATCAAAACATACTTCAGCCACTGCCTGAGGTAGTCCATGATGACATCAAAACATACTTCAGCCACTGCCTGAGGTAGTCAAAGACTCCTAACTTGACTCAGACTCTGAAGTGACTTACTAACAAGTCTCTGTGTCCTACACCTGAGATATATTTAGGTAGAGCACCGCCACCAAGACAGATCTATTTAGGTAGAGCACCACCAAGACAGATCTATTTAGGTAAAGAACCATCAAGACAGATCTATTTAGGTAGAGCACCATCAAGACAGATCTATTTAGGTAGAGCACCACCATCAAGACAGATCTATTTAGGTAGAGCACCATCAAGACAGATCTATTTAGGTAGAGCACCATCAAGACAGATCTATTTAGGTAAAGAACCATCAAGACAGATCTATTTAGGTAGAGCACCATCAAGACAGATCTATTTAGGTAGAGCACCACCATCAAGACAGATCTATTTAGGTAGAGCACCATCAAGACAGATCTATTTAGGTAGAGCACCATCAAGACAGATCTATTTAGGTAGAGCACCACCATCAAGACAGATCTATTTAGGTAAAGAACCATCAAGACAGATCTATTTAGGTAGAGCACCATCAAGACAGATCTATTTAGGTAGAGCACCACCATCAAGACCACCATTTTTCTTCAATCAGTTTTGATATAAACGTTTCAGTGGGTGTCCTGGTGTTCTCCTAGCACGCGATCATTGCTCCCAGTTCCATTGCATTACACAAGAGTCATCATTGGACGAAGGCGTCTTCTGTACGGGAGAGTTTTGTTAAGAGTCGCGACGCTCGGGCTGAACATTTAACACGCATTGTTTGCGATACGGTTTTGCAAGCAGACTTTATCTTTATTTATTTTTTTAAGGTTAAATTGAAACACACCTTTTATAGGGTTCACACACGGCCGTATCTCCATTTAAGCACTAGTTTAGGGAAAACATACGGAGGACAGAGTGGACTGCATGTGCTAATTAGTTATCAGCGTCTCCGAACACCTGTGTGTAAATGGTAGATGACACACGGTGTTGTCACTGAAAAATACTGTCGGTTGCAACTGTGTTGAAACCGGTTGAAACGGAGTACAGTGTTTATTTTGTGTATTTTGCATTTGGGAAATTATTTAGAGGGAATTCATGTTTCTAGAACCCTACTGCAATTGAGGATCGATTCAGGTTTGGATTGAATTTGGGTTCCAGAACCACTTCACCTTTAAACAGAACATGTAAGGTCATTGGACTAAGGAGTAAGGTTAGGTTTCTTTAGTTTATTATTGGGCGATTGTTCCCTTAGTTAGGGAGAGTGAAAAATAGCCATTTCAATTCATGCTTGATTTATATTACTGTTTGTACAGACACACGCAAAGGTACAAACACATGCATACTGCATACATTATGATATTGTTGTGTGGTGGTATTAAACATTTTGTACTGTAGATATGTAGTGGTGTAATAATGTTATTTGATTTACTGTTTTATCTCTTGTTTTATATGTAATGTATGTGCTTTAATGTGTTTGGACCCCAGGAAGAGTAGCTGCTGCCTTGGCAGGAACTAATGGGGATCCATAATAAACCCCAGGAAGAGTAGCTGCTGCCTTGGCAGGAACTAATGGGGATCCATAATAAACCCCAGGAAGAGTAGCTGCTGCCTTGGCAGGAACTAATGGGGATCCATAATAAACCCCAGGAAGAGTAGCTGCTGCCTTGGCAGGAACTAATGGGGATCCATAATAAACCCCAGGAAGAGTAGCTGCTGCCTTGGCAGGAACTAATGGGGATCCATAATAAACCCCAGGAAGAGTAGCTGCTGCCTTGGCAGGAACTAATGGGGATCCATAATAAACCCCAGGAAGAGTAGCTGCTGCCTTAGCAGGAACTAATGGGGATCAATAATAAACCCCAGGAAGAGTAGCTGCTGCCTTGGCATAAACTAATGGGGATCCATAATAAACCCCAGGAAGAGTAGCTGCTGCCTTGACAGGAACTAATGGGGATCCATAATAAACCCCAGGAAGAGTAGCTGCTGCCTTGGCAGGAACTAATGGGGATCCATAATAAACCCCAGGAAGAGTAGCTGCTGCCTTGACAGGAACTAATGGGGATCCATAATAAACCCCAGGAAGAGTAGCTGCTGCCTTGGCAGGAACTAATGGGGATCCATAATAAACCCCAGGAAGAGTAGCTGCTGCCTTGGCAGGAACTAATGGGGATCCATAATAAACCCCAGGAAGAGTAGCTGCTGCCTGCAGGAGCTGCTGCCTTGGCAGGAACTAATGGGGAGCCATAATAAACCCCAGGAAGAGTAGCTGCTGCCTTGGCAGGAACTAATGGGGATCCATAATAAACCCCAGGAAGAGTAGCTGCTGCCTTAGCAGGAACTAATGGGGATCCATAATAAACCCCAGGAAGAGTAGCTGCTGCCTTGGCAGGAACTAATGGGGATCCATAATAAACCCCAGGAAGAGTAGCTGCTGCCTTGACAGGAACTAATGGGGATCCATAATAAACCCCAGGAAGAGTAGCTGCTGCCTTAGCAGGAACTAATGGGGATCCATAATAAACCCCAGGAAGAGTAGCTGCTGCCTTGGCAGGAACTAATGGGGATCCATAATAAACCCCAGGAAGAGTAGCTGCTGCCTTGGCAGGAACTAATGGGGATCCATAATAAACCCCAGGAAGAGTAGCTGCTGCCTTGGCAGGAACTAATGGGGATCCATAATAAACCCCAGGAAGAGTAGCTGCTGCCTTGGCAGGAACTAATGCTAATGGGGATCCATAATAAACCCCAGGAAGAGTAGCTGCTGCCTTGGCAGGAACTAATGGGGATCCATAATAAACCCCAGGAAGAGTAGCTGCTGCCTTGGCAGGAACTAATGGGGATCCATAATAAACCCCAGGAAGAGTAGCTGCTGCCTTGGCAGGAACTAATGGGGATCCATAATAAACCCCAGGAAGAGTAGCTGCTGCCTTGGGCAGGAACTAATGGGGATCCATAATAAACCCCAGGAAGAGTAGCTGCTGCCTTGGCAGGAACTAATGGGGATCCATAATAAACCCCAGGAAGAGTAGCTGCTGCCTTGGCAGGAACTAATGGGGATCCATAATAAACCCCAGGAAGAGTAGCTGCTGCCTTGGCAGGAACTAATGGGGATCCATAATAAACCCCAGGAAGAGTAGCTGCTGCCTTGGCAGGAACTAATGGGGATCCATAATAAACCCCAGGAAGAGTAGCTGCTGCCTTGGCAGGAACTAATGGGGATCAATAATCCCCAGGAAGACTAATGGGGCATAATAAACCCCAGGAAGAGTAGCTGCCTTGGCAGGAACTAATGGGGATCCATAATAAACCCCAGGAAGAGTAGCTGCTGCCTCGGCAGGAACTAATGGGGATCCATAATAAACCCCAGGAAGAGTAGCTGCTGCCTCGGCAGGAACTAATGGGGATCCATAATAAACCCCAGGAAGAGTAGCTGCTGCCTTGGCAGGAACTAATGGGGATCCATAATAAACCCCAGGAAGAGTAGCTGCTGCCTTGGCAGGAACTAATGGGGATCCATAATAAACCCCAGGAAGAGTAGCTGCTGCCTTGGCAGGAACTAATGGGGATCCATAATAAACCCCAGGAAGAGTAGCTGCTGCCTCGGCAGGAACTAATGGGGATCCATAATAAATACACATACAGTACAGATAAAATGTGTTCTACATACAAGATAGAAAGTGTGAATATATATATATATATTCAGACAAATTGTAATTTTGCAACAAACAGGTGGAAATAAATGGGGCTATAAAATAATTGAAATGTCTGTTAGTCGTTCTTCTACATTCTATTAGGATTATTTAATACAGTTCAATGATTTAGACACATAGACTGTATACATCATACATGGTGGCAGGTAGCCTAGCAATTGGGCCAATAACCCTGAAAGGTTGCTGGTTCGAATCCCCGAGCGGACAAAATCTGTTGATGTGCCCTTGAGCATGACACTTAACCACCAGTAAGACGCTTTTAATAAGACAGCAGAGACTCATCCAGAACGCCGCAGCCCGTCTGGTGTTCAACCTTCCCAAGTTCTCTCACGTCACCCCGCTCCTCCGCTCCACTGGCTCCAGTTGAAGCTCGCATCCGCTACAAGACCATGGTGCTTGCCTACGGAGCTGTGAGGGGAACGGCACCTCAGTACCTCCAGGCTCTGATCAGGCCCTACACCCAAACAAGGGCACTGCGTTCATCCACCTCTGGCCTGCTCGCCTCCCTACCACTGAGGAAGTACAGTTCCCGCTCATTCTATTAGGATTATTTAATACAGTTCAATCAGCCCAGTCAAAACTGTTCGCTGCTCTGGCCCCCAATGGTGGAACAAACTCCTCACGACGCCAGGACAGCGGAGTCAATCACCACCTTCCGGAGACACCTGAAACCCCACCTCTTTAAGGAATACCTAGGATAGGATAAAGTAATCCTTCTCACCCCCCTTAAAAGATTTAGATGCACTATTGTAAAGTGGCTGTTCCACTGGATGTCATAAGGTGAATGCACCAATTTGTAAGTCGCTCTGGATAAGAGCGTCTGTTAAATGACTTAAATGTAAATGTATGTTAAATGAGTGCCCTCTGGTGGTCATTTGAGAGTCATCTATAATTTTGTAGGCCGACACATGACCAATGTCATACCCAGTGAATGATATATGATGATGTCTAGGATCATACCCAAACTGTCCATCCTATCACTGTTAATGAGAGAAGAATAAGGAGAAGAAGAAGGAGATGAAGAAGAAGGAGAAGGAGAAGGAGAAGAAGAAGGAGAAGAAGAAAGAGAAGAAGAAGAAAGAAGAAGAAAGAGAAGAAGAAGAAGAAGAAGAAGAAGAAGAAGGAGAAGGAGAAGAAGAATGTATCGTACCAAAGGTTCTAGGTCTATTTATACGAAAAACAGTCTGAAACATAAATACATTTTATTACAGTAATATTCATTTACACAATGTAATATTAAATGTTGTCAAAGTTGAACAAACAAACACTGATAATCAAAGTCAACATAAACCTTAGTACAATCAACCACCCCTAAATAATTATCTTCAAGAAAGACAGTTTAGTCCTCAAAACACACTTTCAGGTACAAGAAAACGCTCTCATCCTGCAGAAAAGAGGTGGTTTTATATGCATTTTGCATGTTCACCACTAATTAGTCCCCTGGGAAACATCGACCGCAACCATGGTTCCTACCTTGTCACAGTACCATGAAGTAGCCTATCCTACACGAGACAGACTCTTTTCACGCCACTTTCGATACAAAGGGATTTTCACATTAGGTTAGAAAAGCATTTTTGCTAACCCTAACCCTTTTCCTAATCTTAACCTCCTAACCAGTCACGTTAATTCTCCTAACATGCTACGTAATTTATCCTAACCTGCTACGATAAAGTCACTTCGGTATTAAAGTAGCATGAAAATAGTGTTCGCCTAACCTATAAATCAACCCTGAATAACAGGTCTGTATATCGTCAAATACCACAAGCCTCTATTAGAACAATAATCATTACAGTTGAATAGTATTCTCATTCTGGGTCAAGTGACACACCTCAATTAACAACTAACATTGATTGATCTTTATTCACAGAGCACAACATGTTTTATATAAAACACAAGATGCATACATTTAGTGTGTTTTATTCAGTCAGATCCTTTACTTATGAAGAAGGGGAAAAAACGAAATGATGTTAAATTAACTCTAAATAGACTATTTGTACACTTTACACGCTTTGCTTTGGATTGCACATAGTTTATTTGTATTAATCAAATTCTAAAACTATAAGTAATGTTTTTGCAAATATGATTCAATTTGTTTGGATAAATTATATTTTTATATGACTGTTGCAATGTAACTATTGCACAATGAGTTTATAACTGTGGTGACAACATTGTAACAACAAGTGCAGAGGTCATGTGTATCACTCCCCCCTACTGTAAATTAGACATAGTGAAACACGCAGGCGAAGTGATTACCGTTCTCCTAGCAGCAGGATATTATGCTGGCAGCACGATGACGTTATATATATATAAATAAGAGTCCCCTGCAAAGACATGCTAAACTGGGTATATCGATTTTTTTTTTTTTTTTACGGATGCGGTACAACTGCTTTTCACATTATCTGAAGTCTCTGTTCTATATCTGAGAGATAAAAGATCAGGAAATATGTTATTGTTTTGTTTATGTATTTAACCCCTTGTTTTAGGCACTAAACGACCTCCATATATACTTCCATTCATTTTTTTCAACTGGTACCTGGCTACCTTCAGACTAGTCTTGTGAGGATCCAAGAGCAAAACAACCGACATGTAAGTGTTCGTGAGAGACTCCCCTTTCCACAGAGTGTGTAGCCCAGATGGTTCAGAGGTTGGCAGATTGGATGTACCTACTTCAGAAAAGTCCCATGGCCATAAAACAAAACGGAGAACACCATCATGTTCGTGAGAATCATCTTTCCATAGTCGGGGGGTCATAATAGTTTTTTAAATCATTTTATTTATTTATTTCACCTTTATTTAACCAGGTAGGCTAGTCGAGAACAAGTTCTCATTTACAACTGGGACCTGGCCAAGAATAAAGCAAAGCAGTGCGACACAAAACATGTCTCATGGTCTGACACAACACAACTCCTGGCTCTGACACCTTTTTTATTTATTTATATATGTATGTATATATACTAACAATTAATCAATATAGAAAGTACATGAGGGAACACCAGTATATTTAGATTATAAACAATTGACAATCTCCCACCTTCCAACTTTCACAGATGCGGAAGGACGACGTCGGCGGAAGTATTTGATTGAGACGTCACCGGTGCAACAAAAAATATATAAAAATAAAAGTTCATTGTTTGTGCTGCTGGCAGGATAACGTTACTAGTCCCAAAACGTCGGTGTTTGTTTTTTTAGTAGCCCGTATTCACGATTTGTGGAAGAAAAAAAACGGCGACTCACCATCGAGTCTTTCCACGAAGAAAGAGGTATATTTCTCTAATCGAATGATTTATGTTCAGTTTTTTTGTTGTTGTTTTGTTTAGAGGCTAACGTTAGCTACCTAGCTAATAATGTCGACGCAACGGCCTAGTTAGTCGTTTCTTTCTATCGGTCCATTTTATTTTAATTGACCAGTTAGTTATCTAGGTTCGTGGCAAGCAGCTGATTAAGTAGCTAGCACAACGTTTTTAATAGCTTAATACATGCGTTGTTTATAATCGGAGGTTTTCAGCGAACCACGCGTAACCTTGACGCTGGAAATATATATATATTTCGGTTTTCCGGTTACCTAACCAGCACTCAGTCAGAGCTAACGTTAGCCACCAACCCATGGAGATACAGTATGTGTCTGCTAGCTACATATAGGATTAATAAATCCCCCCTCCTCTCGGTTGGTTTACCTTCCTAACTAGCTAATTTATGTAAAAATTGCGATATTTCCAGGTACGTAAGACCGTAAACTCGCTCGTCTCGTTGATCATTACTTGGTGTCGGTTGTTCATCAAGTACCATATAAATGTCAATGAGCATCATCCGATATCATGTAATTTAGAATTCAGGTACTGATTATGCCAATCAAGCTAGTTGGCGACCTAACAAATCCTGTTAACTCGTATCAGTCATTCTATTAAGTAGTTCACAGCCCTGCACTGTGTGTGTGTGTCTCAACATTGAAGAAGTGACATTTGTTTAGCCTTACGTAATCCTTGGCATTCAATATGTTGACAGATTTTTATTATCCATAATATTCCC
This sequence comes from Oncorhynchus nerka, assembly GCF_034236695.1. NCBI lineage: Eukaryota > Metazoa > Chordata > Actinopteri > Salmoniformes > Salmonidae > Oncorhynchus > Oncorhynchus nerka. Next base: position 95,012,217 of record NC_088397.1, on the reverse strand, counting down.
ATTGATACCTGTTTCTTATGATAATTTGGGTCCCAAGTCACCTGCTTCAAGATGAGGTGTGAGCTAGTATTTAAAAAAAATAATTAATCCATGACTCCAAGGAAAAGGGATTAATACACAGTTAATCTAATCCTTGTGAAGATGATTAATGATGTATTGTATTTTCTAATGAACTGTGTGCGTGTGTGGTGTCTGTCTAAGGAACTCTCTGCCTGTAGATGAACAACCACGGGAATAAGAGGGCACCGACCACAGCCACTCAGAGACTAAAGCAGGACTACCTCAGGATAAAGAAAGACCCTGTGCCTTACATCTGTGCTGAACCCCTACCATCCAACATCCTCGAATGGTAAAGGTTCTCGCTCTCACATATCGATAGAGCCTCTCAGAGGAGGAGTGCTGATCTGGGATCAGGTCCCCCTGTGCATTACTTATTCATTATGATCTAGAAGGGGGGGGTCTGATCCTATATCAGAACTCCTACTCTGATGCTTTTTTAATATGGGCCCGGGATGTTTAAGAGCTGAGTCTCAATACTTTTCAATCCTCGCCTGGTCTCTTCTCTCTTTCTCGCCTTCATCGGCACCGATATGAAAACAGGATTGGTGAAAATACTGGAGGATGGTGATTGCTTGCTGTGCATCTGACTATTGAGATGCACCCGAGGTCTCTTTAGAGAATGTGATGAATGAACAGGATCTTTTATAGTATGAATAAATAGTACACTTGTTGTTAGCCAAATCAGTCATGGGTTTTCTTAGTTGTTCACCAATTGCGTTTTCCATGATGTGACCCCCCCCCCCCCTCTCTCTCTCTCCAGGCACTATGTTGTTCGAGGTCCTGAGAAAACCCCATATGAAGGTAGATAAATGCACTTTTACATATAGTACAGTAATCTGAATAATATCATTTTAAATTGAGGCTCTCTAACCCAGTTCCTGGAAAGCTAACCTCCTGTAGGTTTTTAACTCCAACCCAGTTCCTGGAAAGCTAACCTCCTGTAGGTTTTTAACTCCAACCCAGTTCCTGGAAAGCTAACCTCCTGTAGGTTTTTGCTCCAAGCACAGTTGTAAACTAGCCTGATACATCTCCTCAACCAGCTAATTATTAGAATTAGGTGCTCTAGATTAAGTTTGAGGTGAAAACCTATAGGACGGTATCTCTCCAGGAACAGGTTTGGAGAGCCCTGATTTAAATGATCTCATACTAACTGGTGTTATATTGACTTTAAAAAAAATCTGTGTCTGACTAAATTGACAATATTGTTGTTACAGTATATTGTAATTTAATTTATTGAATGTCTTGATTCTTTGTTCCACAGGGGGATATTATCATGGCAAACTAATATTCCCTCGGGACTTCCCCTTTAAACCACCCAGCATCTACATGATCACACCTAACGGGAGATTTAAGTGTAACACACGGTAAGAATCAAATTAAAATCACATTCTAGGGAGTTTTTCCCTGGTTCCTCTCTAGGTTCCTCTCTCGGTTCCTCTCTGGGTTTCTGCCTTTTCTAGGGTTTTTTCCCCTGGCTCCTCTCTAGATTTCTGCCTTATCTAGGGAGTCTTTCTATCTCAGAGCCTGGTTCCTCTATATCCGGTACAGCCAGAAGAGGATTGGCAACCTGTCAGAACCTGGCTCCTCTATACCCGGTACAGCCAGAAGAGGACTGGCAACCTGCCAGAGCCTGGTTCCTCTAGTTTTCTTCCTAGGTTCCTGCTTTTCTAGGGAGTCTTTCTATCTCAGAGCCTGGTTCCTCTCTAGTTTTCTTCCTAGGTTCCTCTCTAGGTTCCTCTCTAGGTTCCTGCTTTTCTAGGGATGTTTTTCTAGCCACTGTGCTTCTGGATTGCTTGCTCTCTGAGGTTTTAGGTATCTGGAAAGCACATGTGACAACTAAAAAAGGGCTTTTAAAAACTACATTTGATTGGTTGAATTAGCCCAGAAGATGTTATTGAACCAATGACCAGGGTTGGGGTCAATTCCAGGAAATTCAGAAAATAAATCAAAATTCCATATTTTCCTCATTGACGAGAATTAAAATAGGAATTTCAGTGTACATCCTGAATTTAAATTGAATTGACCCCAACCCTACTAACACAATTAAGTACATATCCTAAATGGATGTCATTTAATCTCAGGGTTTAAACTATGGAACTACGGTATTTTCTGTTCAATCATTGCATCTGTTTTTCATGCTGTCTTTTTTCCTGAGTGCTGCGGTGACTGAGTGTGTCACGCTGTATCTCTTCCCCCCCCCCCAGGTTATGTCTGTCCATCACTGATTTCCACCCGGACACGTGGAACCCAGCCTGGTCCGTCTCCACCATCCTGACTGGTCTGCTCAGCTTCATGGTGGAGAAAGGCCCTACTCTGGGCAGCATCGAGACCTCTGACTACACTGTGAGTTCATATTGACAGTGTAATTTATTATTCTGTGTGTGTTGTATCAGTTGATTAGACAGGGGCTATGGATACAAGGGATCCATCCTTGAGATCAAAAGGATTTGGAACCATGGTGTAATACAATTCTATTGTTTACAAACAATGCTGTTAAAAACCAGCTTCTATTTGGGTTCTGATGGGGCACAACAGTTGAACTAAAAGCTCATGAAAGCCTTTACAGTATAAAGTTATATTCTTCAACAATCAATGGCTATATATATATCGTTCATTTAAAAGGTTTTTAAAAACTTGATGTAGCAATGGACGATTGTCAATTTTTTTAAATATTAGACAATTAGCTTTAATACATTCAGCTTATAAAGCCTTCGTAAGCACTACATAAACATGTTACGAAGCATCTATAACCGTATGTCATGGGTTCATAAATGTGGCATAACGGTGTGTGACATAATCACCCATGTCAAATGTGACATAACCCACTATGTCGAATATGATATAAACATGCTTTACAAAGGGCGACACTACTACTGCTACACCCTGACATGGACTGTCTGAAATAAGCCCCTAGCTACTACTACTACTGCTACACCCTGACAGGGACTGTCTGAAATAAGCCCCTAGCTACTACTACTGCTACACCCTGACGGGGACTGTCTGAAATAAGCCCCTAGCTACTACTACTACACCCTGACAGGGACTGTCTGAAATAAGCCCCTGGCTACTACTACACCCTGACAGGGACTGTCTGAAATAAGCCCCTAGCTACTACTACTACTACACCCTAACGGGGACTGTCTGAAATAATCCCCTAGCTACTACTACTACACCCTGACAGGGACTGTCTGAAATAAGCCCCTAGCTACTACTACTACACCCTAACGGGGACTGTCTGAAATAAGCCCCTAGCTACTACTACACCCTGACAGGGACTGTCTGAAATAAGCCCCTAGCTACTACTACACCCTGACAGGGACTGTCTGAAATAAGCCCCTAGCTACTACTACTACACCCTGACAGGGACTGTCTGAAATAAGCCCCTGGCTACTACTACACCCTGACAGGGACTGTCTGAAATAAGCCCCTAGCTACTACTACTACTACACCCTAACGGGGACTGTCTGAAATAAGCCCCTAGCTACTACTACTACTACTACACCCTGACAGGGACTGTCTGAAATAAGCCCCTAGCTACTACTGCTACACCCTGACGGGGACTGTCTGAAATAAGCCCCTAGCTACTACTACTACACCCTGACAGGGACTGTCTGAAATAAGCCCCTGGCTACTACTACACCCTGACAGGGACTGTCTGAAATAAGCCCCTAGCTACTACTACTACTACTACACCCTGACGGGGACTGTCTGAAATAATCCCTAGCTACTACTACTACTACTACACCCTAACAGGGACTGTCTGAAATAAGCCCCTAGCTACTACTACACCCTGACAGGGACTGTCTGAAATAAGCCCCTAGCTACTACTACTACACCCTGACAGGGACTGTCTGAAATAAGCCCCTAGCTACTACTACACCCTGACAGGGACTGTCTGAAATAAGCCCCTAGCTACTACTACACCCTGACAGGGACTGTCTGAAATAAGCCCCTGGCTACTACTACACCCTGACAGGGACTGTCTGAAATAAGCCCCTAGCTACTACTACTACTACACCCTAACGGGGACTGTCTGAAATAAGCCCCTAGCTACTACTACTACTACACCCTGACAGGGACTGTCTGAAATAAGCCCCTAGCTACTACTGCTACACCCTGACGGGGACTGTCTGAAATAAGCCCCTAGCTACTACTACTACTACACCCTGACGGGGACTGTCTGAAATAAGCCCCTAGCCATACTGCTACACCCTGACGGGGACTGTCTGAAATAAGCCCCTAGCTACTACTACTACTACACCCTGACGGGGACTGTCTGAAATAAGCCCCTAGCTACTACTACTACTACTACACCCTAACGGGGACTGTCTGAAATAAGCCCCTAGCTACTACTACTACTACTGCTACTACACCCTGACAGGGACTGTGAAATAAGCCCCTAGCTACTACTACTACTACACCCTGACGGGGACTGTCTGAAATAAGCCCCTAGCTACTACTACACCCTGACGGGGACTGTCTGAAATAAGCCCCTAGCTACTACTACTACTACTACACCCTGACGGGGACTGTCTGAAATAAGCCCCTAGCTACTACTACTACACCCTGACAGGGACTGTCTGAAATAAGCCCCTAGCTACTACTACTACTACACCCTGACAGGGACTGTCTGAAATAAGCCCCTAGCTACTACTACTACTACTACACCCTGACAGGGACTGTCTGAAATAAGCCCCTAGCTACTACTGCTACACCCTGACGGGGACTGTCTGAAATAAGCCCCTAGCTACTACTACTACACCCTGACAGGGACTGTCTGAAATAAGCCCCTGGCTACTACTACACCCTGACAGGGACTGTCTGAAATAAGCCCCTAGCTACTACTACTACTACTACACCCTGACGGGGACTGTCTGAAATAATCCCCTAGCTACTACTACTACTACACCCTAACGGGGACTGTCTGAAATAAGCCCCTAGCTACTACTACACCCTGACAGGGACTGTCTGAAATAAGCCCCTAGCTACTACTACACCCTGACAGGGACTGTCTGAAATAAGCCCCTAGCTACTACTACACCCTGACAGGGACTGTCTGAAATAAGCCCCTAGCTACTACTACACCCTGACAGGGACTGTCTGAAATAAGCCCCTAGCTACTACTACTACACCCTGACAGGGACTGTCTGAAATAAGCCCCTAGCTACTACTACTACTACACCCTGACGGGGACTGTCTGAAATAAGCCCCTAGCTACTACTACACCCTAACGGGGACTGTCTGAAATAAGCCCCTAGCTACTACTACTACTACACCCTAACGGGGACTGTCTGAAATAATCCCCTAGCTACTACTACTACACCCTGACAGGGACTGTCTGAAATAAGCCCCTAGCTACTACTACTACACCCTGACGGGGACTGTCTGAAATAAGCCCCTAGCTACTACTGCTACACCCTGACGGGGACTGTCTGAAATAAGCCCCTAGCTACTACTACTACTACACCCTGACGGGGACTGTCTGAAATAATCCCCTAGCTACTACTACTACTACACCCTTAACGGGACTGTCTGAAATAAGCCCCTAGCTACTACTACACCCTGACAGGGACTGTCTGAAATAAGCCCCTAGCTACTACTACACCCTGACAGGGACTGTCTGAAATAAGCCCCTAGCTACTACTACTACACCCTGACAGGGACTGTCTGAAATAAGCCCCTGGCTACTACTACACCCTGACAGGGACTGTCTGAAATAAGCCCCTAGCTACTACTACACCCTAACGGGGACTGTCTGAAATAAGCCCCTAGCTACTACTACTACTACTACACCCTGACAGGGACTGTCTGAAATAAGCCCCTAGCTACTACTGCTACACCCTGACGGGGACTGTCTGAAATAAGCCCCTAGCTACTACTACTACACCCTGACAGGGACTGTCTGAAATAAGCCCCTGGCTACTACTACACCCTGACAGGGACTGTCTGAAATAAGCCCCTAGCTACTACTACTACTACTACACCCTGACGGGGACTGTCTGAAATAATCCCCTAGCTACTACTACTACTACACCCTAACGGGGACTGTCTGAAATAAGCCCCTAGCTACTACTACACCCTGACAGGGACTGTCTGAAATAAGCCCCTAGCTACTACTACACCCTGACAGGGACTGTCTGAAATAAGCCCCTAGCTACTACTACACCCTGACAGGGACTGTCTGAAATAAGCCCCTAGCTACTACTACACCCTGACAGGGACTGTCTGAAATAAGCCCCTGGCTACTACTACACCCTGACAGGGACTGTCTGAAATAAGCCCCTAGCTACTACTACTACTACACCCTAACGGGGACTGTCTGAAATAAGCCCCTAGCTACTACTACTACTACTACTACACCCTGACAGGGACTGTCTGAAATAAGCCCCTAGCTACTACTGCTACACCCTGACGGGGACTGTCTGAAATAAGCCCCTAGCTACTACTACTACTACACCCTGACGGGGACTGTCTGAAATAAGCCCCTAGCCATACTGCTACACCCTGACGGGGACTGTCTGAAATAAGCCCCTAGCTACTACTACTACTACACCCTGACGGGGACTGTCTGAAATAAGCCCCTAGCTACTACTACTACTACTACACCCTAACGGGGACTGTCTGAAATAAGCCCCTAGCTACTACTACTACTACTGCTACTACACCCTGACAGGGACTGTGAAATAAGCCCCTAGCTACTACTACTACTACACCCTGACGGGGACTGTCTGAAATAAGCCCCTAGCTACTACTACACCCTGACGGGGACTGTCTGAAATAAGCCCCTAGCTACTACTACTACTACTACACCCTGACGGGGACTGTCTGAAATAAGCCCCTAGCTACTACTACTACACCCTGACAGGGACTGTCTGAAATAAGCCCCTAGCTACTACTACTACTACACCCTGACAGGGACTGTCTGAAATAAGCCCCTAGCTACTACTACACCCTGACAGGGACTGTCTGAAATAAGCCCCTAGCTACTACTACTACTACACCTGACAGGGACTGTCTGAAATAAGCCCCTAGCTACTACTACTACTACACCCTGACGGGGACTGTCTGAAATAAGCCCCTAGCTACTACTACACCCTAACGGGGACTGTCTGAAATAAGCCCCTAGCTACTACTACTACTACACCCTGACAGGGACTGTCTGAAATAAGCCCCTAGCTACTACTACTGCTACACCCTGACGGGGACTGTCTGAAATAAGCCCCTAGCTACTACTACTCCCTAACGGGGACTGTCTGAAATAAGCCCCTAGCTACTACTACTACACCCTGACAGGGACTGTCTGAAATAAGCCCCTAGCTGCTACTACTACTACTACTACACCCTGACAGGGACTGTCTGAAATATGCCCCTAGCTACTACTACTACTACTACACCCTGACATGGACTGTCTGAAATAAGCCCCTAGCTACTACTACACCCTGACAGGGACTGTCTGAAATAAGCCCCTAGCTACTACTACTACACCCTGACGGGGACTGTCTGAAATAAGCCCCTAGCTACTACTACTACACCCTGACAGGGACTGTCTGAAATAAGCCCCTAGCTACTACTACTACTACACCCTGACGGGGACTGTCTGAAATAAGCCCCTAGCTACTACTACTACTACACCCTGACGGGGACTGTCTGAAATAAGCCCCTAGCTACTACTACTACTACACCCTGACGGGGACTGTCTGAAATAAGCCCCTAGCTACTACTACTACACCCTAACGGGGACTGTCTGAAATAAGCCCCTAACTACTACTACACCCTGACAGGGACTGTCTGAAATAAGCTACTACTACTACTACCCCTGACGGGGACTACTACTACTACTACACCCTAACGGGGACTGTCTGAAATAAGCCCCTAGCTACTACTACTACACCCTGACGGGGACTGTCTGAAATAAGCCCCTAGCTACTACTACTACACCCTGACAGGGACTGTCTGAAATAATCCCCTAGCTACTACTACTACTACACCCTGACGGGGACTGTCTGAAATAAGCCCCTAGCTACTACTACTACTACTACACCCTGACAGGGACTGTCTGAAATAAGCCCCTAGCTACTACTACTACTACTACACCCTGACAGGGACTGTCTGAAATAAGCCCCTAGCTACTACTACTACTACACCCTGACAGGGACTGTCTGAAATAAGCCCCTAGCTACTACTACTACTACACCCTGACAGGGACTGTCTGAAATAAGCCCCTAGCTACTACTACACCCTGACTGGGACTGTCTGAAATAAGCCCCTAGCTACTACTACTACTACACCCTGACAGGGACTGTCTGAAATAAGCCCCTAACTACTACTACTACACCCTGACGGGGACTGTCTGAAATAAGCCCCTAGCTACTACTACTACACCCTGACAGGGACTGTCTGAAATAAGCCCCTAGCTACTACTACTACACCCTGACGGGGACTGTCTGAAATAAGCCTTGGAGAAAAAAAAGAGTCTTGGGGGTTCCAAACTTCTTCCATTTAAGAATGATGGAGGCCACTGTTCTTGGGAACCTTCAATGCAGCAGAAATATTTTTGTTACCCTTCCCCAGATCTGTGCCTCGACACAATCCTGTCTCGGGGCTCTACGGACAATTCCTTCGACATCGTGGCTTGGTTTTTTTTCTCTTACAACTGTGGAACCTTATATGTGTGTGCTTTTTTGGTGTGTGCTTTTCCAAATCATGTCGTATCAATTGAATTGACCATAAGTGGACTCTAGTCAAGTTGTAGAAACCTCTCAAGGATAATCAATGGAAACAGGATGCACCGGAGCTCAATTTCGAGTCTCATAGCAAAGGGTCTGAATACTTATGTAAATAAGGTATTTCAGTTATTTATTTTTAATAAACGTTAAAACATTTCAAAAACCTGTTTTCGCTTTTCCATTATGGGGTATTGTGTTTAGATTGATTCAGGATTTATATTTAATACATTTTAGTATAAGGTTGTAACTTAACAAAATATGGAGAAATTCAAGGGGTCTGAATACTTTGTATGTATAGCTGTTCCTGTAGACTAACACTCATTGCGCTAACGCCAGTTAGCATTGGCTTGTGAAACTACATTGAATTTCCTTAATCCTGGACACGGGAGACAAATAAAAATTGTATCCATGAGTTCATTCACCTCTGGAGAGAAGTATATAAATTACTTACTTGCCAAAATCCCGAGCTATCCCTTTAAGATGAATGTTCTGACAAAATCCCGAGCTATCCCTTTAAGATGACTGTTCTGACAAAATCCCGAGCTATCCCTTTAAGATGACTGTTCTGACAAAATCCCGAGCTATTCCTTTAAGATGACTGTTCTGACAAAATCCCGAGCTATCCCTTTAAGATGACTGTTCTGACAAAATCCCGAGCTATCCCTTTAAGATGACTGTTCTGACAAAATCCCGAGCTATCCCTTTAAGATGAATGTTCTGACAAAATCCCGAGCTATCCCTTTAAGATGACTGTTCTGACAAAATCCCGAGCTATCCCTTTAAGATGAATGTTCTGACAAAATCCCGAGCTATCCCTTTAAGATGAATGTTCTGACAAAATCCCGAGCTATCCCTTTAAGATGAATGTTCTGACAAAATCCCGAGCTATCCCTTTAAGATGAATGTTCTGACAAAATCCCGAGCTATCCCTTTAAGATGAATGTTCTGATAAAATCCCGAGCTATCCCTTTAAGATGAATGTTCTGATAAAATCCCGAGCTATCCCTTTAAGATGAATGTTCTAACTTTAAGTCACTCTGGATAAGATGTAAATGTAATTCAAATTGTTGGTTCTTTTGGTTATTTCTTGTTTTTTGTTTTATTTCCTCCAGAAACGACAGCTGTCAGCCCAGAGCTTGGCTTTCAACCTAAAGGAGAAGGTTTTCTGTGAATTGTTTCCTGATGCCGTTGATGTGAGTCTGCATGGAAATCATTTACTAAAGACGGATACCATAACAAAGACTGATACCATAACAAAGACTGATACCATAACAAAGACTGATACCATAACAAAGACTGATACCATAACAAAGACTGATACCATAACAAAGACTGATACCATAACAAAGACGGATACCATAACAAAGACTGATACCATAACAAAGACTGATACCATAACAAAGACGGATACCACAACTATGACAAACTAAAGACGGATACGATAATACTAAATAAACTAAAGACGGATACCATAACTATGACAATAAACTAAAGACTGATACCATAACTATGACAATAAACTAAAGACTGATACCATAACTATGACAATAAACTAAAGACTGATACCATAACTATGACAATAAACTAAAGACTGATACCATAACTATGACAATAAACTAAAGACTGATACCATAACTATGACAATAAACTAAAGACTGATACCATAACTATGACTAAACTAAAAAGCAGCATATACTAGAGCAGTATTTCTGAACCTCGGGCCCCCCTGGGTACACGTTCTGGTTTTTGCTGCTAGCTCTACAGCTGATTCACTGTGGGGAAACCCGACACGAGATCACAATTTCATCCACTGAGCGGATTCTATTACTGGCTTATTTTGACTGCAGGCTTTCATCCTTTTTCCACTTTGTCTCTCCCTGACTACTGGCTCTTTTCCACCTGTCGTCCCTGCTCCACCCGTCGTCCCTGCTCCGCCCGTCGTCCCTGCTCCGCCCGTGCTCCGCCCGTCGTCCCTGCTCCGCCCGTGCTCCGCCCGTCGTCCCTGCTCCGCCCGTGCTCCGCCCGTCGTCCCTGCTCCGCCCGTGCTCCGCCCGTCGTCCCTGCTCCGCCCGTGCTCCGCCCGTCGTCCCTGCTCCGCCCGTCGTCCCTGCTCCGTCCGGCCGTCCCTGCTCCATTTCTGCCTCCTCTCTCTCTCTTTCCTTGCTCCCCTGTCCATCCCTCCCTCAATCTCTCCATCCCTCCCTCTCTCTCCAGGAGATAAAGCAGAAACAGAAGGCCCAGGAGGAGTTGAGTGCCCGTCCCCTCCCCCTCCCCGATGTGGTTCCTGACGGTGACCCTCAACACGGCAACTACGGAATCCCCGCCCTCAACGGAGGCCACGGCCCTCTGGGCCCCGCTAACCCCGCCCCCGGCCTCCAGCAGGCCAATCGGAACCACGGACTGCTGGGAGGCGCCTTGGCCAACCTGTTTGTGATTGTAGGGTTCGCGGCGTTTGCCTACACGGTGAAGTACGTGCTGCGGAGCATCGCCCAGGAGTGAGAGAGGAGAGATGAAGGAGAGCAGAGGGTCAGCTACAGGACTATTGTATGATTTAAACACATTATTGATAGAAATTCTGGGCCACCCCCCCCGAAAGAGGGATGAAGAAGCAGGTGGGGGGGGGGGGGGGGGGAACTGGGACAGGGTTGTTTGGGATCACGGTTGTTGATCCACTCTGTGCTTTCGGTGGTTATGACCTAATACCAGGTGGTAGAAGAAGTGCTTGGCTCATGGGTTGACCGCTGGCTCAGAACATTTTCAAGTAATTGTTCTTCTCTGCCTATTTACTCTGAAGCCACTGTATTGTTAGTGTTCTGTGTGCTAGATACATTTTCAATCTATTGTGCCGCCATATTGGTGGGTCCCTGTGAAAGAAAAAAAATAATGTGGATTTTGGAACCATGTTTTCATTCTGCCTGTTCCAGTTCCACAAAGTATGTCTTAAGTGGGAATAGATAGCCCTCTGTTGCCCGGGAAACAAGGTTCAGACTCACTTGGGTAAGTGTTGCCCTTCTGTCCTGTGTCACCTTAGACAGGTAAGACAGACTCCACCCCCCAGGTGTCCTGAGAAACACACAGGAAGGAGTCTGTGTAATATAATGTCAATGAAACCCTGGCTTTTAAGTAAGATGACAATGGATTTAGGACTCAGTCCCGAAACCCCCCCCCCCCCCCACCCCCAGGTTTTCGGGACTGAGTCCTAAATCCGTTGTCACTGTGTGTGTTTAGCAAATACATCAAGGTAGATCTCAACGTGTCCCAAATGGCCCCCTATTCCCTTTGTAGTGCACTACTTTTGACCAGGAACCTATAGGGCTCTGGTCTAAAGTACTGCACTATATAGGGGATAGGGTGCCATTTGGGACACCGGCCCAGTCAGTCTGTCTGTTGTGGCTTTTTCCCAAAATGGCTGCCCCCCCCTCTGGGTGTCTTCTTCAGAATGCGTTCTTAATACCATTGTCACGTTTCATTTATCATCCGGTCTGGTTGAAACCATATACACGACTCGCAGGTTTGGCCCGTTTTAATCACTGGCAATGCTGTCCTTTTTTTATGGGGTTATTAGTTGGAAAAGAGTGGGGTTGTAAGGATAATGAGGAAGTTGGTTGAAATTACATAAGTCATTTGTCATGAGATATGTCACATAAGAATGGAAGACCCGGGGAACTGAACCGCTTAGCTGGCCTTCGAGCATGTCTGTCTGTGTCTTTACAATGCTACTGACCCACTCAAACATTTTGAAAAGAGAAGTATGGACATGGTGGATAGGTTAACTATAGTAGTGGAATAATTAGGTTAAAAATAGTAACCTATTTAAATAGTTATCTCAAGGCAGTTGATTCTGCCTATATACATTTAATTCTACTGAAGCAAAATATGAACTCAACATGTAAAGGGTTGGGTTCATAAAAGATACCAGACCGGTTCCGTATGTACAAGTGTTTCTCAAAAACGTTGGGCACAAATGTGTTTACATCCTTGTTAGTGAGCATTTCTCCTTTTGCCAAATGGCTTATCAAGAAACTGATTTAAACGGCATGATCATTCCACAGGTGCACCTTGTGCTGGGGGCAATAGAAGGACATTCTCTAAAAATGTGCAGTTTTGTCACACAAAGCAATGCCACAGATGTCTGAAGTTTTAAGGGAGCGTGCATTTGGCATGCTGACTACAGGAATCTCCACCAGAGTTCCTGCCAGAGAATTGAATGTTCAATTCTCTACCATAAGCCGCCTCAATGTTTTTTTGGGGGGAGGGGGGGCAGTACGTCCAACCGGCCTCACAACCACAGACCGTGTGTAACAACGCCAGCCCGGGATCTCCACGTCGTCTGAGACCAGCCACCCGGATCGCTGATGAAACAGAGTATTTCTGTCTGTAATAAAGCCCTTTTGTGGGGAAAAACTCATTCTGGTTGGCTGGGCCTGGCTCCCAAGTGGGTGGGCATATGCCCACCCATGGCTGCGCCCCTGCCAAGTTAAGTGAAATCCATAGATTAGGGCCTAATGAATTGATTTAAATTTGACTGATTTCCTGATATGAACTGTAACTTGGTGAAATTGTTGCATGTTGTTTTTTTTCAGTATAGCTAAATTCCCCATCTTAAAATACCATGGCAACCTACCTGTGTGTTTGGTATAGCTGATATCTGTTTGTGTTTGGGTGAGTTTCAATACGTGCTGTGGGTCATTGCATTGGTCATTAGGCTTGTCTTTAAACCATGACAAAGGACATCAAAAAGACCGACTGCGTCTGACTAGAGCACTAAATAGGAAATGGGGTAGGAGATATGAGTTGACTCGTCTCTCGGCTGGTGTTTTGTTGTCAGTCAACCCAACCCGTGAGCCAAGGCAGTGAAGTCCAGCGCTGTCAATCTCTCACGTTGCGCTGAAACGGGGATCTCCAAGGTGCTTAGCTGACCATTTTTTTTAACAACACATCGCTCTATATAGGCCCCAATGAGGAGACTGCAGTCTATATAGACCCCAATGAGGAGACAACAGTCTATATAGGCCCCAATGAGGAGACAACAGTCTATATAGGCCCCAATGAGGAGACAACAGTCTATATAGGCCCCAATGAGGAGACAACAGTCTATATAGGCCCCAATGAGGAGACTGCAGTCTATATAGACCCTGATGAGACGGCAGTCTATATAGACCCTGATGAGGAGATAACAGCACATGGAGAAGTAAACCTTTGTGTTTAATATGGATATTTTATTTTATATAATAGTAGCCATGGTGTGGCAGTCTGTTAGATCGGGAACCAGCTTTCTTGTCCTTAGCAGTGTACAAAATGGCACCTTATTCCATGTCTTGTTCGCTACTTTTGACCAGAGCCTTTGCAAAAGGTATAAGGAATAGGGTGTAATTTGGGACACATCCCGTCTTGCCAAACAGGACAGGGCTGAGAGAAGAGCTGGTTAATGTGAAAACACACCAGCACCTCCCTGGCTAGTAGAATTACTCATTTCCATTGCATTTAGTGCAGATTGTTCTACAGTGTAGCCTACTTTTGACTTCAGAAAGCAGAAGGAAGAAAAAATACATTCAGATAATAGCAGAAGACTTGAACAAAGCTCTTTTTGTCTCTTGTTCTGGCCCTTTTTTAACGATAGTTCATTTGAGATGCACAGCAAAAACACACAAATTCCACGCTTCATAATTATCTCATTTTGAAATTGTATGTTTTCATAGTTAATGCAAATAAATGTACCCCGCCATTTTAGAGAATACGTTTGTTTGGTGGTTATTATTGTGTGTGTGTGTGTGTGTGTGTGTGTTAAAGGGAACCCAGTGCCAGCGAGAGATGAAGAAGATCACGCCATCTTTGAAATGACAGTCACAACATTTTTAAGTTGGCATTTTAGTGAATTGCCTGGTATGTGTGTTTGTAAGAATTTCCAATCCACTACAGCAGAGTAGAGTCAATCACCACCTTCCGGAGACACCTGAAACCCCACCTCTTTCAGGAATACCTAGGATAGGATAAAGTAATCCTTCCCCCCCTTAAAAGATTTAGATGCACTATTGTAAAGTGGCTGCTCCACTGGATGTCATAAGGTGAACGCACCAATTTGTAAGTCGCTCTGGATAAGAGCGTCTGCTAAATGACTTAAATGTAAATGTAAATCTCTCTGTTTACTTCCTTTTTTGAGTTATAAGGGTGCAAAGCCTTATTTTAATATTTCTTCAATCTTTCGCATTATTTATATTTATTATGGATTCCCATTATCCTCTGCGAAGGCTACTCTTCCTGGGGTCCAGCAAAATGAAGGCAGTTATATATATATATATATATATTTATTTAAACATTACAATGTGAAGTCCAATCTCTGTTGGAATCCAGTTTGCAGGAAAATATCCAGTCCTTTTAACATCTCTCACAACTTGCATCTTGAATTCGTTTCAGAGTAGGGCAGAAAATACAGTAGGTGAAGACTACCTACACTTGTCTCACTAACGGTTGCTATAAATCGAACCACTTACAGACTGGATTCGTTAGGGGGGGGGGGGCGTTTCTTAGTGCTGAACGATTAGTGCTTTTTCAGGTCGATAATCTCGTGGAATTCAAAATCAGTCAATTAGTTGTTTAAACTGGGAAAAAAATAAACATTTCTGTTAATCTCTCACCACTAACGTTTCTGATCTTTGTGTAGCATAAGATTTGAAAACAATCCATGTTCATGCGAAAACACAGATATTGACACAAACCATTTTTTTTTTTTAAATCAACCTGCAACAGACCATGCTGAGAAATATAACAGAGGCCCCTCCCATATCTGTGGATAATTGCGTAGATTTAACTCCCTGTTTCTGGTTACTCTTAATGGAGTTAAAAGCACTCCATCACAATCAACAATAACTCCAGGGAGTGTATCACTTCTTTGAGTGTTAAGATAACTTCCAAAAAGAGTCAATTTAACCTCTTTTTTTTTTTTTTTAAACACTGATTTCAACTATCCTTGATTTACTGTCTAGGTTAAAGGGCAACTACACCACTTTTAAACCTCATGTTTGTTATCTCCAGCACAATACCAGTGCCAACATATTTGAAAACTGTGTATTTCTACATTTTTGTAGAAAAATATGTGAACTTTTTAACATTTAAAACAGTGATTTTCAAACACTGACATTCGCAGTGACACGAGGAGTGAGAAAATACCCTCCTTTGGGCTAGAAACTAGTAGCAGGTTTGTTGAAAATCAGTTTTTAACTTTTAATTCTACCCTGTGATGTCACAGAAGCATTTTTTTTTTTTTAGGACCTTCTTCTCTCCTTTTAACCACAGATCATAGAAACATGCCGTTTTCACATATGTAGAAAGTGGCGAAATTGCCCATTTTTAAGTCAATCGCGTTTAAGATTCAACAGGGAGACTGTTATTTTACTTGTCAGGTTGGTTGTTTCACAAGATCTCCGGCTGAAGTTGCATGACTTTGACCTGATTTCTAATAGAAATACTAATGACTTAATCACTCTGGCATGAAAAAAAAAAATGGCTGCCAGAAACTCATGTTTTCCATGGAGTCCCGGGTGTCATGTGAAAATATACTGAGCAAAAAATATAAACGCAACATGCAACAATTTTCAAAGATTTTACTGATGGTCACAGTTACCCTAAAATAAATGGCTCTCACAATGGGCCTCGGGATCTCGTCACAGTATTTCTGTGCATTCAGATTGCCATCGATAAAATGCAATTGTCTTTGTTGTCCATAGCTTGTGCCTGCCCATACCATAACCCCATCGCCACCACCGGGCACTCTGTTGACAACGTTGACATCAGCAAACCTCTCGCCCACACGACGCCATGCATGTGGTCTGCGGTTGTGAGGCCAGTTGGACGTACTGCCAAATGATCTAAAACAACGTTGGATGCGGCTTATGGTAGAGAAATTAACATTTAATTCTCTGACAACAGCTCTGTTGGACGTTCCTGACAAAACCTGCACATTTTAGAGTGGCCTTTTAATTGTCCTCAACACAAGGTGCACCTGTGTAATAATCATGCTGTTTAATCCATTTCTTGATATGCCACACCTGTCAGGTGGATAGATTATCTTGGCAAAAGATAAATGCTCACGAACAGGGATGTAAACAAATTTGGACACAAAATTTGAGAGCAATAAGCTTTTTGTGCTTATGGAAAATTTCTGGAATCTTTTATTTCAGCTCAAGAACAATGGGACCAACACTTCACATGTTGGGTTTACATATTCACGTCACAAAATAATTTATTAAAATACATGATTTTGGAATGGTCTACAATAGCCTCAACAGACCTCTGTAGGGTAGCATCATGGTGTAGCCGGAGGACAGCTAGCTTCCATCCTCATCTGGGTACATTGACTTCAATACAAAACCTAGGAGGCTCTTGGGTCTCACCCCCACCATAGACTTACACAGTAATTATGACAACTTCCTGAGGACGTCCTCCAACCTATCAGAGCTCTTGCAGCATGAACTGACATGTTGTCCACCCAATCAAAGGATTAGATCATTAATCTAGTTCTGAAAGCATAAGCTAGAGCTAGCTAGCACTGTAGTGTATAAAATGTGGTGAGTAGCTGACTCAGGGAAAGACGGGAGTCACACAGTTTTAAACAAATTAATTTCTTCAGAAATTAATAAGGAGAAGTGAGAGAGAGTGCTAGCTATATTTATTTAAAACAATGTTTTACTTTCACTTAGCTAGCAAACGGAGCTAGCTAGGTTAGCTTACTCAAACAACAAGGGATTACATGTTAGCTAGCCAGCTATGGCTATCTAACACTGGAACTTTTCCAAGTCACGGTAAGCTTTTATTAATTTATTGGTGAGAGAGTGCCAAGAGTGTGCAAAGCTGTCATCGAGGCAAAGGGTGGCTACTTTGAAGAATTTCAAAAAACACTTGTTTTCCATAGGTGTTATTTCATAGTTTTGATGTCTTCACTATTATTATACAATGTAAAAAATATTTAAAAAAATAAAAACCCTTGAATGAGTTGTTCTAAAACTTTTGACCGGTAGTATATAATAATACCAAATACCCCACCGAAGACGTTCTTTAATAAAAATATACTTGGTCATAACAGACTTTATATGGGCAAATAGAACTCATAGAATAAAGAGAAGTTTTACATCTCCCTAAGAGGAAACAATGGCTACATATTGAAGATACACAAACCCGACAATCTTTTCACGGAAAAAGGATAAAGCGAAGACCATGAACAACTTTAATAGTTTAGATAACAATATGGAATAAAATGAAACGGATTCTACAAGAACCAATAATCCCTCCCTAAAAAACACACCCCTATGGAACAATCCTTGGAAAGCTTTAATTTATAAATTGGTCCACATGGGAAAAAGGCATAGAAACTGTAAATAACTTGGTAAGGGAAAAATAAAAGACTTAAATGACAGACTAAAAAAAGCCATTTTCGACTGACCAATGTAGATATTTTCAAATACATACAACTTAAAAGTTTCATGTCACAAAATGTTGATTTGAAATATTTTGGACATCAGAGCAACGTTGAGGGAATTCTATTTGAGTCAGAAAAGGATACTAATATAATAGGTAAGATATACAAAACATTGAAGAGTGCCTATCCAATTTACAATCTCTTAGAAAAAAAGATTAACTCTTGGTACCAAAATTTAAAAAATAACTGATATTTAGCACAAGATGGAGGTGTTGGAACGTAAACTAACGAAATTGAAGAGTGCATTGAACGTAACTAACGAAATTGTAAACTTAATCCACTAATGGAAATGTAAACGTAATCCAGTCATGTTTTAAGTGTAAAACGAACAATCACTCAATAATTCATGCCTTCTGGGATGAAGTCCAAAAGTTGGCTGTTAGACGGACTAAAATGCATAACGCATCACCGGGGGCAAACTACCTGCCCTCCAGGACACCTACACCACCCGATGTCACAGGAAGGCCATAAAGATCATCAAGGACAACAACCACCCGAGCCACTGCCTGTTCACCCCGCTATCATCCAGAAGGCGAGGTCAGTACAGGTGCATCAAATCAAATTTATTTATATAGCCCTTCGTACATCAGCTGATATCTCAAAGTGCTGTAACAGAAACCCAGCCTAAAACCCCAAACAGCAAGATGCAGGTGTAGAAGCACGGTGGCTAGGAAAAACTCCCTAGAAAGGCCAAAACCTAGGAAGAAACCTAGAGAGGAACCAGGCTATGAGGGGTGGCCAGCCCTCTTCTGGCTATGCCGGGTGGAGATTATAACAACATGGCCAAGATGTTCAAGTGTTCATAAATGACCAGCATGGTCAGATAATAGTAATCACAGTAGTTGTCGAGGGTGCAGCAAGTCAGCACCATCAGGAGTAAATGTCAGTTGGCTTTTCATAGCCGACCATTAAGAGTATCTCTACCGCTCCTGCTGTCTCTAGAGAGTTGAAAACAGCAGGTCTGGGACAGGTAGCACGTCTGGTGAACAGGTCAGGATTCCATAGCCACAGTCAGAACAGTTGAAACTGGAGCAGCAGCACAGCCAGGTGGACTGGGGACAGCAAGGAGTCATCATGCCAGGTAGCCCTGAGGCATGGTCCAGGGCTCAGGTCCTCCGAGAGAGAGAGAAAGAGAATTAGAGAGAGCATACTTAAATTCACACAGGACACCGGATAAGACAGGAGAAGTACTCCAGATATAACAAACTGACCCTAGCCCCCCGACACATAAACTACTGCATCATAAATACTGGAGGCTGAGACAGGAGGGGTCAGGAGACACTGTGTCCCCATCCGATGATACCCCCGGACAGGGCCAAACAGGAAGGATATAACCCCACCCACTTTGCCGAAGCACAGGCCCCACACTGCTAGAGGGATATCTTCAACCACCAACTTACCATCCTGAGACAAGGTCGAGTATAGCCCACAAAGATCTCCACCACGGCACAACCCAGGGGGACCAAGAGACTGCAGGGACCGAGAGACTGAAAAACAGCTTCTATCTCAAGGCCATCACTGTTAAACAGCCGCTGCTGCCAACATACTGACTCAACTCCAACCACTTTAATAATGGAAATTGATGTAAAACTGTATCACTAGCCACTTTAAACAATGCCACTTAATATAATGTTTACATACCCTACATTACTCATCTCATATGTATATACTGGACTCTATACCATCTACTGCATCTTGCCTATGCCGTTCTGTACCATCACTCATTCATATATCTTTATGTACATATTCTTTATCCCTTTACACCTGTGTGTATAAGGTAGTAGTTGTGGAATTGTTCTGTTAAGATTACTTGTTGGTTATTACTGCATTGTCGGAACTAGAAGCACAAGCACTTCGCTACACTCGCATTAACATCTGCTAACCATGTGTATGTGACAAATAACATTTTATTTAAAAGTAATCTTTACATTTCTATCTGCATATTTCAAGGCATGGCAAATGAGGGTGAGGTGAGATACCCAATGGGTTGGACCATACTTTTCTAGTAAATAATTTTTGAAATTTATTTTTACATAAAAACTGGAACTCATTAAGACAGTGGATGAATCAAATGCATTATTATTTAAATTTTGCAAAACAAAAAAAAATGTGGGCTCACATCGAGAAATAAAAGAACACAATTTGAGGTCATGTGTGCATAGTGTTAAACGTGCTGGAAACGCCCAAGGTATAAAGAATGAGAGGGAACGTTGGACTGAGACAAACGGAATAGATGTGGGTGCGGTGGGAATGTGGGTTTGAGCAGGTGTGACGTCATTGACGTTTGTTGGAATATGTGTGCGTGCGTCTGTCTATTAGATTCCGTCTTGTTTTCTTTTGTTTGAAAATATCTTACAAAAAAAAAAAAAAAAGACACGCATATATCGTCTACATTCGTTTTTTTGCCACGTGTATTAACTTACAGACAGACACCTTAATGCATACTTTTCAAATATATTGTTTTCCCCTTAAATGTATAACTGTCCCCACTAGGACAACCAAAATACTTAAATGCATCCTTGAAACATTTAATTGAAATAGTGTAGAATTCCATTCATTCTTATGGAGGACTGCTACTGGTTTCAAAGCCCCTTAATGGTCAACACATAGCATCAGCAATCCAGGTTTAATATACGTCATTGGTTCAAATTCTCATCCTTAAGTGGAAAGACTGTTTGAAGTGCCTTGTTCATTGAATCAAATCCCGAGACACTGCTAATGCAACACAGGAAGGGGTCATAATCAGTAGGTCACAGCGGTAGGAAAAAACGCTTCTTTGGAGTTTCTTTTTGGACAAGTTGAGGTAGTCCTTCCCCATTTAGGTTTCTATTGAATAACATTTACGTCCATTTGGTTTCTATTGAATAAGGTTTATGGCGAGGTCCTGCTGGTAACAGGAGATCTGCTGTGGCAGGTTGGAGTTGTTGTGGAAACACCGTGACAGGACGTCCATTTTGGTTTCTATTGAATAAGGTTTATGACGAGGTCCTGCTGGTAACAGGAGATCTGCTGTGGCAGGTTGGAGTTGTTGTGGAAACACCGTGACAGGATGAAGACCTGTGTGTAAAATGAATTCAAACATAAATCATCTAGTAAATTACTATATACTGTATGTAAAACATAGGTATATTTCCGTTCAGTTTAAACTACATTTTTTATTTCACTATCAATGAGAAGTTTAGCTAACTATTGAAGCCTGTTAACTATGATTAGCGTTGCTTAGAGTCAAGAGACAAGACACATGGACTTCTGGGTAATTTATTTGAAAACAGTGATTGGGTTGATTTGATGTTGACATTATCCTCACCAATAACCTGATTACTTAAATGCATTGTGCAACATAATGACAAGACAAGACAGTATCAAGAAAAAGACCAGTGAGTGTTTTGAAAACTATAAACAACTCCACCCAGATGAAGATATTCTTGAGGTTCTCTGCAGAACCAGTAAAATGATTCCATTAACAGCAGTAGGAACCTTCAGTCACAATAGAACACTGGGAGAGTTCCGTCCGAGAGTGATAATGCACTTCTATCTAAACCACAGGTGACAAAATGAACCAAAATCGTTTTCAGTAGGTCAGTTTAAGTTCTAAAGGAGTTTCCTGGCTGATCGATGAGCGATGTGACTTTCCATCGTTCAGCCTCGTTATTACAGTCCAAACAACAAACATTAAAACGCTCAGTTTGTCATGTGAAGACCTGGGTTCAATTACTATTTTAAATCATTTCAAATACTTTAAACTGTGCTCAACTGAATGTGCATGTGTGAAGACTAGTGTGACTGTCTCCCTACATCATTACCAGGCTTGACAGAATAGACTACATCATTACCAGGCTGTGACAGAATAGACTACATCATTACCAGGCTGTGACAGAATAGACTACATCGTTACCAGGCTGTGACAGAATAGACTACATCATTACCAGACTGTGACAGAATAGACTACATCATTACCAGGCTGTGAAAGAATAGACTACATCGTTACCAGGCTGTGACAGAATAGACTACATCATTACCAGGCTGTGACAGAATAGACTACATCGTTACCAGACTGTGACAGAATAGACTACATCGTTACCAGGCTGTGACAGAATAGACTACATCGTTACCAGGCTGTGACAGAATAGACTACATCGTTACCAGGCTGTGACAGAATAGACTACATACAACATGCTAATGATTTAAATGAAATGATCCATGACATCAGTGTCAAACAACCATACATTTCTGTCTCCCTCTCCTTCCATTCAAACGTCTAACCATCCATCAGGTGCGGCATGAGCCACCAACAAGACCGTCTTGTGTGACAGCTCACATTAACGACAAAACATAATTTAAACTCACAATAGAGAAGTTTAGAACTTAGAATTTCGAACATGTAGAACTAAAAACACAGGAGTTAGGCTATATGTAAAATAATAAAATACAAATATTATCAGACCATATTATGGATGTCACTGGATTAGTTTGGGTTATATAAGGGTGCTAAACACACAAGGATCACCGTTAGAAGTTATTTAGGTTAGCATATAGCTAGCATCTCTAGCTAGTTAGCCAGCCATGCTAAAGACACACAAATCACCTTTAGGTAAGCTAGAAGATTCCAACCTTATACGCTCTGCTATATGGTTGGAAAGGGCTTTTGTTTAGATTAAGACACTGCTGAGACGTTTTTTTTCCTCATGCTAGCCAGCATGTGGCTACTGCTCACTAGCATGAGGACGAAAACGGAATCACCTTAAGTGCTTTGTTTAAATTAGCAAGTAGCTAGCATTTCTCTAGCTAGCCTGCCATGCTAAAGATACTCGGATCACCTTTAGACCGGCCTTGGGTTAGCTAAAAGCTGGCATCTCTCTAGCTAGCTGTGCTATAGTTAGGCTACAAAGGTCTCCTGTAAGTTTTCTTAAGATTAGCTAGCAGTAGCATCTCCCTAGCTAGGTACGCCGTTTCTCGAGCTACACCTTTCTAGGCTCTCCTACATTGTCTGACTTCAGATAGCGCTTGACGGCTGTCTGCACTCAAAACGAGCGTCGCATAGGAGTGACGTCATCTGACGTGAGACAATGGGCTCTCCTATTGCAAGGAGACACAGCTAGGGCCTACTCAGGAGGCTGCAACGCTACAGATAGCTCACAGACCAGCATAGCTGTTATATACAGTACATTTCTGCCATGTAGAACACAGACTCATGTCATATTCCTACATTTCATATGGAAGTGCATTTCATATGAATCCTGATCCTTACATTTCATATGGTATAGAAACACATTTTGTATCTCCAGTATTCTGTGTTTCAGCTCACTGACTGGACCCCTAGAGGAGACTAGTGCCCTTTAAAACACAAAGCCTTTTAAATAAACACAATTTATAGTATATATGATATTAAAAACCAGAACGCCTCAATCTACATCCAATTAAAACAGGGATAAAACAAAACAATTATACTTTTTCTGCTGGGAAAAATAACAGTACAATATCACATAATAATAATACTACGACAAAAGATCAGAATGCTGTTTAAACCAGTTTGAGGTGAACCACTGCTTAACAGAATGCTGTTAAACCAGTTTGAGGTGCTTAACATAACGCTGTTAAACCAGTTTGAGGTGAACCACTGCTTAACAGAATGCTGTTAAACCAGTTTGAGGTGAACCACTGCTTAACAGAATGCTGTTAAACCAGTTTGAGGTGAACCACTGCTTAACAGAATGCTGTTAAACCAGTTTGAGGTGAACCACTGCTTAACAGAATGCTGTTAAAACCAGTTTGAGGTGAACCACTGCTTAACAGAATGCTGTTAAAACCAGTTTGAGGTGAACCACTGCTTAACAGAATGCTGTTAAAACCAATCAGTTAACAGAACGCTGTTAAACCAGTTTGAGGTGAACCACTGCTTAACAGAATGCTGTTAAATCAGTTTGAGGTGAACCACTGCTTAACAGAACGCTGTTAAAACCAGTTTGAGGTGAACCACTGCTTAACAGAATGCTGTTAAAACCAGTTTGAGGTGAACCACTGCTTAACAGAATGCTGTTAAAACCAGTTTGAGGTGAACCACTGCTTAACAGAATGCTGTTAAAACCAGTTTGAGGTGAACCACTGCTTAACAGAACGCTGTTAAAACCAGTTTGAGGTGAACCACTGCTTAACAGAATGCTGTTAAAACCAGTTTGAGGTGAACCACTGCTTAACAGAATGCTGTTAAAACCAGTTTGAGGTGAACCACTGCTTAACAGAATGCTGTTAAAACCAGTTTGAGGTGAACCACCAGAAGCTTTAAAACCAGTTTGAGGTGACCACCACTGCTGTTAAAACAGAAATGCTGTTAAAACCAGTTTGAGGTGAACCACCACTGTTAAAACCAGTTTGAGGTGAACCACTGCTTAACAGAACGCTGTTAAAACCAGTTTGAGGTGAACCACTGTTAAAACCAGTTTAGGTGAACCACTGCTTAACAGAATGCTGTTAAAACCAGTTTAACAGAATGCTGTTAAAACCAGTTTGAGGTGAACCACTGCTTAACAGAATGCTGTTAAAACCAGTTTGAGGTGAACCACTGCTTAACAGGTGTTAAAACCAGTTTGAGGTGAACCACTTAACAGAATGCTGTTAAAACCAGTTTGAGGTGAACCACTGCTTAACAGAATGCTGTTAAAACCAGTTTGAGGTGAACCACTGCTTAACAGAATGCTGTTAAAACCAGTTTGAGGTGAACCACTGCTGTTAAAACCAGTTTGAGGTGAACCACTGCTTAACAGAATGCTGTTAAAACCAGTTTGAGGTGAACCACTGCTTAACAGAACGCTGTTAAAACCAGTTTGAGGTGAACCACTGCTGTTAAAACCAGTTTGAGGTGAACCACTGCTTAACAGAACGCTGTTAAAACCAGTTTGAGGTGAACCACTGCTTAACAGAACGCAGAACGCTGTTAAAACCAGTTTGAGGTGAACCACTGCTTAACAGAACGCTGTTAAAACCAGTTTGAGGGTGAACCACTGTTAAAACCAGTTTAACAGCTTAACAGAACGCTGTTAAAACCAGTTTGAGGTGAACCACTGCTTAACAGAATGCTGTTAAAACCAGTTTGAGGTGAACCACTGCTTAACAGAACACTGTTAAAACCAGTTTGAGGTGAACCACTGCTTAACAGAACGCTGTTAAAACCAGTTTGAGGTGAACCACTGCTTAACAGAACGCTGTTAAAACCAGTTTGAGGTGAACCACAGAACGCTGTTAAACCAGAGGTGAACCACTGCTTAACAGAATGCTGTTAAAACCAGTTTGAGGTGAACCACTGCTTAACAGAACGCTGTTAAAACCAGTTTGAGGTGAACCACTGCTTAACAGAATGCTGTTAAAACCAGTTTGAGGTGAACCACTGCTTAACAGAACGCTGTTAAAACCAGTTTGAGGTGAACCACTGCTTAACAGAACGCTGTTAAAACCAGTTTGAGGTGAACCACTGCTTAACAGAAAATAAAATGCAGTAGTGCAAAAATTCAAAGGCACCCCCCCCCCACCCCTTTCCATAGCCCTCCCTGATTCATCCACAAGGTGAAGTGGGGGGTTATTGCCCCTTCAGAGAGTGTGTGTGAGAGCCATAGTCCTACACATTATCGCCCCCCACCCCCTCCCCCATCTCTAGCCCCAGTATCATGACATCATCAGCAGGTTACTGCTCTACCGTAGCCACGTTCAGTTGCAAAACGTTGTCCCAACGTTTCAGATAAAAAAAAATGTCATGAATAGTGTCGACGTGATCTAGAGCTGGGCGATAAGGACAACAACAAAAAATCCACATCGGGATAAATGACCTGAATTGATTTGACAACGGTAAATAGAAAGGAGAGTATATAACAAATCTGCACCACCATATAGTTTTAATAACCTTTAAAGGCCCAGTGTAGCCTAAAATGTTTTTTTTTGTTTTTTTAAATATGTTAATGCCCTTTAAATGTAAAAACTGTTTGATAAGCCCGCCTGAAATGTCTGCCTGTTTTTGGTGGGAGTTTTGAGCGTGTCTGGTGACATCACCAGGTGGTTAATTAGTTAATAGACCAATAAGAAAGAGTTCCAAAACTCTCTGCCAATAACAGCTAGTTTTCAGTTTCCCCTCCCCACTCAGACCACTCCCAGACAGTCCTAGCAAAATCCTTGCTTGAGAAATTGCTCTTTGCTATTTAGCTTTCTGTTTATTTTATATTATTTTAAATGAAAACAATCACAGTAAGGTACTTAATTGTTACCCAGAACTGACTTGATATTGAGATAAAAACGGCAGCACTGGGCCTTTAAACTACTACTAGTTTGATGTTTGTAGCCAACAATTGTTCTATCAACAATCACCCATATTAGTAAACTTATTTCATTTCAAACTTCACATTTCTCTATTAGACGCTACTTATATTGTAATGAACGATATTAACAAAATGTCTGCGATAAGTGGTCGGGTATAGTCGGTGTCAATCATTTTTTGGTTTATCATCCCAGCTCTAATGTGATCTGCAATTCACAGACACATTTGTTCTAC
Organism: Oncorhynchus nerka; assembly: GCF_034236695.1. Lineage (NCBI taxonomy): Eukaryota > Metazoa > Chordata > Actinopteri > Salmoniformes > Salmonidae > Oncorhynchus > Oncorhynchus nerka. Next base: position 94,985,426 of record NC_088397.1, on the reverse strand, counting down.
ATAGGATTTTTCTATCTGAACGTTCCAAAACGTTGCATGCTGCTGAAAGCGCCCCACGTCTCATCATAAGTAAGGGTACTGTCCCAACCGTCGAGGGCTGAGCTGGTATGCGCTGTAGGCTTCAGCCCGGGGCCTCACACTAATGTATGGGGGCCCAGCAGTAAACTGGTGCTGATAGGTTGCAGGAAGCCCCACCCCATGGATCATCCCTGACCCCACTGAAGACTCCTTCCTGGTCCCTGCGTCACTCCGGGCCAACCCCGAGGCTCCGTAAGAGACGGTGGGAGGGGCGTAGGTGGAAGGGGTGGGGTGGCCACGGCCCAGGAACTGTTCCATGGCCTGAGAGGCGGAGGCTAGCGCTGCGGAGGCGGGAAAGGTGTAGAGGCTGGGGGCGGTGCTTAGGGAGGGCGCTTCCTGAAAGGTGTAGTGGGAAGCGGGGCTAGGGGGATAGGTTGCCTGGCGACGCAGGCTGCCGTGGGAACGGTCCTGAGACGAGGATGAGGATGAGACTACAGGCTGTACCTGGAGAAAGAGAGGCAGGCAGACTGCATCAGAACATGTCTTTAGCCAAATAACTCCATGAAAATAAACTGTATAAACAAAGGAAACAGTTTACGTCACTGTTTAAAAATTAAAATAGACAATCAACTGTTCTACACAATACATTTCTATCTGAACGTTCTGTAACGTGTCACAGTGGCCTGGGGCACACCTGCTAGTAAGAGAGGATACTATTGGCTGGCTGACTCACCTGGCTGAGGTTGAGAGGATGTGATTGGCTGGGGACAAGCTTATGGCGGTCGCTGTTGTCACCACTACAGGGCTGTCGATTGGCCCGCTTGGGCTTGATGTGGGAGCTCTGGAGTTGCCCTGGAAACCAACCAGGAAGAGACAGAGAGACATGGTTAGAAATGCAGCTTTCAACGAAACACTCAAACTGGTTTTAAAGCATTCTGTGCTTCTGTATACTGTATTTGTGATTCTAAACTGTACAGAGCTCTGTGGGTATGTCCTAGTGTTGTCAAGATACCAGAATTTTGACATTGTTAGCCTACAAAGCTGGAAAGCTAGCGGTATCTTCTTCCATTGTAAAGTGTTGTAGCCTGTATGGACATTGTTTTGTGAACAGTAATGAACAGTTTCTACATGCATCATTACATTATTCAAATGTGTTGGGACTTCTGTGCAGCATGAGTGGGGAGCTAACATGATACAGCCCAGACTCCCAGTACAGGCTAGCAGTGAGTTAGTGGAGCTAACATGATGCAGCCCAGACTCCCAGTACAGGCTAGCAGTGAGTTAGTGGAGCTAACATGATACAGCCCAGACTCCCAGTACAGGCTAGCAGTGAGTTAGTGGAGCTAACATGATACAGCCCAGACTCCCAGTACAGGCTAGCAGTGAGTTAGTGGAGCTAACATGATACAGCCCAGACTCCCAGTACAGGCTAGCAGTGAGTTAGTGGAGCTAACATGATACAGCCCAGACTCCCAGTACAGGCTAGCAGTGAGTTAGTGGAGCTAACATGATGCAGCCCAGACTCCCAGTACAGGCTAGCAGTGAGTTAGTGGAGCTAACATGATACAGCCCAGACTCCCAGTACAGGCTAGCAGTGAGTTAGTGGAGCTAACATGATACAGCCCAGACTCCCAGTACAGGCTAGCAGTGAGTTAGTGGAGCTAACATGATACAGCCCAGACTCCCAGTACAGGCTAGCAGTGAGTTAGTGGAGCTAACATGATGCAGCCCAGACTCCCAGTACAGGATAGCAGTGAGTTAGTGGAGCTAACATGATACAGCCCAGACTCCCAGTACAGGCTAGCAGTGAGTTAGTGGAGCTAACATGATACAACCCAGACTCTCAGGCTAGCAATGAGTTAGTGGAGCTAACATGATACAGCCCAGACTCCCAGGCTAGCAATGAGTTAGTGGGGCTAACATGATACAGCCCAGACTCCCAGGCTAGCAATGAGTTAGTGGAGCTAACATGATACAGCCCAGACTCCCAGGCTAGCAGTGAGTTAGTGGAGCTAACATGATGCAGCCCAGACTCCCAGTGAGTTAGTGGAGCTAACATGATGCAGCCCAGACTCTCAGGCTAGCAGTGACTTAGTGGAGCTAACATGATACAGCCCAGACTCCCAGTACAGGCTAGCAGTGAGTTAGTGGAGCTAACATGATGCAGCCCAGACTCTCAGTGAGTTAGTGGGGCTAACATGATGCAGCCCAGACTCTCAGGCTAGCAGTGAGTTAGTGGAGCTAACATGATACAGCCCAGAATCCCAGTACAGGCTAGCAGTGAGTTAGTGGAGCTAACATGATGCAGCCCAGACTCCCAGTACAGGCTAGCAGTGAGTTAGTGGAGCTAACATGATACAGCCCAGACTCCCAGTACAGGCTAGCAGTGAGTTAGTGGAGCTAACATGATGCAGCCCAGACTCCCAGTACAGGCTAGCAGTGAGTTAGTGGAGCTAACATGATACAGCCCAGACTCCCAGTACAGGCTAGCAGTGAGTTAGTGGAGCTAACATGATACAGCCCAGACTCCCAGGCTAGCAGTGAGTTAGTGGAGCTAACATGATGCAGCCCAGACTCCCAGTACAGGCTAGCAGTGAGTTAGTGGAGCTAACATGATACAGCCCAGACTCCCAGTACAGGCTAGCAGTGAGTTAGTGGAGCTAACATGATGCAGCCCAGACTCCCAGTACAGGCTAGCAGTGAGTTAGTGGAGCTAACATGATACAGCCCAGACTCCCAGTACAGGCTAGCAGTGAGTTAGTGGAGCTAACATGATACAGCCCAGACTCCCAGGCTAGCAGTGAGTTAGTGGAGCTAACATGATGCAGCCCAGACTCCCAGGCTAGCAGTGAGTTAGTGGAGCTAACATGATACAGCCCAGACTCCCAGTACAGGCTAGCAGTGAGTTAGTGGAGCTAACATGATGCAGCCCAGACTCCCAGTACAGGCTAGCAGTGAGTTAGTGGAGCTAACATGATACAGCCCAGACTCCCAGTACAGGCTAGCAGTGAGTTAGTGGAGCTAACATGATACAGCCCAGACTCCCAGTACAGGCTAGCAGTGAGTTAGTGGAGCTAACATGATACAGCCCAGACTCCCAGGCTAGCAGTGAGTTAGTGGAGCTAACATGATGCAGCCCAGACTCCCAGTACAGGCTAGCAGTGAGTTAGTGGAGCTAACATGATGCAGCCCAGACTCCCAGTACAGGCTAGCAGTGAGTTCGTGGATCAGGCAGGTTGCACTTGATCCCTGAGACACATCTACCGAAAGCAACACAAAGTACATAACTTTCGGGAAACCGTGTAACACTAGTATGTCCTGTGTGTGTGTGTGTTTGAGAGCGTATTAAACATGCTTGCATGCATGCGTGTGTTAGGAGAGTGTGAGCCACCTCACCCGTCTCAGTCGGCTGGGTCTTGACAGATGGTGCCACCACGGCCAGTGACCTGCCCATAGACGTCCCCCCTCCCCGGAGGTGTGTGAGAGTGCTGGAGCCGGCGAGGAGGCGGGGGGTGAGGGGGCTGGCCGTGGAGGAGTCAGAGTCGTGGACCGTCAAACAGCTGATCACGTTAGTCCTCTGAGCCGGACCACAGCTGTTAAACAGACAAACACAGAGATTCATACATTAGAGACATTAAGGGATACAGTACCAGTCAAAAGTTTGGACACACCTAATAATTCAAGGGTTTTTCTTTATTTGACTATTTTCTACATTGGAGAATAATAGTAAAGACATTGAAACTATGAAATAACACATATGGAATCATGTAGTAACCCAAAACGTTTCAAACAAATCAAAATATATTTTATATTTGAGATTCTTCAAAGTAGCCATTCTTTGCCTCGATGACAGCTTTGCACAACCATTCTCTCAACCAACTTCACCTGGAATGCTTTTCCAACAGTCTTGAAGGAGTTCCCACAAATGCTGAGCACTTGTTGGTTGCTTTTCCTTCACTCTGCGGTCCAACTCATCCCAAACCATCTCAATTGGGTTGAGGTCGAGTGATTTGTGGAGGTTGGAGTGATGCAGCACTCCATCACTCACCTTCTTGGTCAAATAGTGCTTACACAGCCTGGAGGTGTGTTTGGTCATTGTCCTGTTGGAAAACAAATAATAGTCCCACTAAGCACAAACCAGATGGGATGGCGTTTCGCAGCAGAATACTGTGGTAGCCATGCTGGTTAAGGGTGCCTTGAATTCTAAATAAATCACTGACAGTGTCACCAGCAAAGCACCCCCACTCCTCCTCCTCCATGCTTCAGGGTGGGAACCACACATGCAGTCTCCTCTGAACAGTTGATGTTGAGATGTGTTTGTTACTTGAACTCTGTGAAGCATTTATTTGGGCTGCAATTTCTGAGGCTGCTAACTCTACTGAACGTATCCTCTGGGTCTTCCTTTCCTGTGGCGGTCCTCATGAGAGTCAGTTTCATCATAGCGCTTGATGATTTTTGTAACTGCACTTGAAGAAACTTTCAAAGTTCTTGAAATCTTCCAGATTGACTAACCTTCATGTCTTAAAGTAATGATGGACTGTCATTTCTCTTTGTTTATTTGAGCTCTTCTTGACATAATATATTTTTTTATTGAACCTTGATTTAACTAGGAAAGTCAGTTAAAAACACATTCTTATTTACAATGAAGGACAAACCCGGATGACGCTGGGCCAATTGTGCGCCGCCCTATTGGACTCCCAATCACGGCCGGTTGGGATACAGCCTGGAATCAAACCGGGGGTCTGTAGTGACGCCTCTAGCACTGAGATGCAGTGCCTTAGACCGCTGTGCTACTCAGGAGCCATATGGACTTGGTCTTTTACCAAATAGGGCTATCTTCTGTATACCACCCCTACCTTGACACAACACAACTGATTGGCTCAAAAGCATTAAGAAGGAAAGAAATTCCACAAATTAACAAGGCACACCTGTTAATTTAAATGCACTCTAGGAGACTACCTCATGAAGCTGGTTGAAACGCATTAGGGCGGCGCTGTCACGCCCTGACCGTAGAGATCCTTTTATTGTCTATGTTTGTTTGGTCAGGGTGTGACTCGGGTAGGAAAGTCTATGCTTTCTGGTTCTTTGTTTTTGGCCGGGTATGATTCTCAATCAGGGACAGCTGTCTACCGTTGTCTCTGATTGGGAATCATACTTAGGCAGCCTTTTTTCCGTTTCTCATTTGTGGGTTGTTGTCTTTGTTAGTGGCATGTATAGCCTTACAGAGCTTCACGTTTGTTTAGCTGTTTATTGTTTTGTTGGCGACATTTAAAATATGTACGCTTACCACGCTGCACCTTGGTCCGGTCCTTTCCTTGACGACGATCGTGACAGAACAACCCACCACAAACGGACTAAGCGGCGTGGCCGGGAGGAGCAGACAGAGTGGACATGGGAAGACATTCTGCAAGGAAAAGGACCCTGGGCGCAGGCTGGAGAATATCGCCGTCCGAAGGAGGAGATGGAGGCAGCTAAGGCGGAACGGCGACGCTACGAAGAGTTGGCTCCTGCGGAGAGGGTCCCCAGTCCGGGGTCGGCGACGAGGGTCCACAATCCGGGGCCTGCGGAGAGGGTCCCCAGTCCGGGGCCGGCAACGAAGGTCCCCGCACCAGAGGTGCCACCAAAGTGGGGGGAGCCAGAGGTGGAGCGCCACCAGGATAGATGCCCACCCGGACCCTCCCCTATAGTGTCAGGGAAGGAATGTACGCGCTGCACCTTGGTCGGTCATTTCCTTGACGACGATCGTGACAGGCGCACAATTGGCCCAACGTCGTCCGGGTTTGTCCTTCATGGTAAATAAGAATTTAAATTCCTCGGCATACACATCATGGACAAACTGAAAAGGTCCACCCACACAGACAGCATCGTGAAGAAGGCGCAGCAGCACTTCTTCAACCTCAGGAGGCTGAAGAAATTCAGCGTGTCACCAAAAGCACTCACAAACTTCTACAGATGCACAATCGAGAGCATCCTGTCGGGCTGTATCACCGCCTGGTACGACAACTGCTCCGCCCACAACCGTAAGGCTCTCCAGAGGGTAGTGAGGTCTGCACAACGCATCACCGGGGGCAAACTACCTGCCCTCCAGGACACCTACACCACCCGATGTCACAGGAAGGCCAAAAAGATCATCAAGGACAACAACCACCCGAGCCACTGCCTGTTCATCCCGCTATCATCCAGAAGGTGAGGTCAGTACAGGTGCATCAACGCAGGGACCGAGAGACTGAAAAACAGCTTCTATCTCAAGGCCATCAGACTGTTAAACAGCCATCACTAACATTGAGAACATCACTAACATACTGACTCAACTCCAGCCACTTTAATAATGGAAATATTGATGTAATAAATGTATCACTAGCCACTTTAAACAATGCCACTTTACATAATGTTTACATACCCTACATTACTCATCTCATATGTATATACTGTATTCTATACCATCTACTGCATCTTGCCTATGCCGTTCGGCCAACACTCATTCATATATTTTTATGTACATATTCTTATTCATTCCTTTACACTTATGTGTATAAGGTAGTTGTGAAATTGTTAGGTTAGATTACTTGTTAGATATTACTGCACGGTCGGAACTAGAAGCACAAGCATTTCACTACACTCGCATTAACATCTGCTAACCATGTGTATGTGACAAATTTAATTTAATTTGAGAATGCCAAGTGCGTGCAAAGCTGTCATCAAGGCAAAGGCTGGCAACTTGGAAGAATCTAATAAATATTTTGATTTGTTGAACACTTTTTTGGTTACTACATGATTCCATACGTGTTATTTAATAGTTTTGGATTAATTCACTATTATTCTCCAACACCCTCATTAAGTTTGCACCTACGAGACAGCCTATAGGGAGGAGTTCAGAGACCTGGCCATGTGGTGCCAGGACAACAACCTCTCCTTCAAAGTGATCAAGACCAAGGAGATGATTGTGGACTAAAGGAAAAGGAGGACAGAGAATGCCCCCATTCTCATCGACGGAGTTGTAGTAGAGCAGGTTGAGAGCTTCAAGTTCCTTGGTGTCCACATCACCAACAAACTAACATGGTCCAAACACACCAAGACAGTCATGAAGAGGGCACGACAACACCTTTTCCCTTTCAGGAGACTGAAAAGATTTGGCATGGGTCCTCAGAAGGTTCTACAGCTGCAACATCGAGAGCACCGCCTGGTATGACAACTGCTCGGCATCTAACCATAAGGCGCTACAGAGAGTAGTGTGAACGGCCCAGTACATCACTGAGGCCAAGCTTCCTGCCATACAGGACCTATATAATAGGCGGTGTCAGAGGAAAGCCCATAAAATTATAGACTGTTCTCTCTGCTAAGTGGTACCGGAGCACCAAGTCTAGGTCCAAGAGGCTTCTAAACAGCTTCTACGCCCAATCCATAAGACGACTGAACATTTAAATGGCTACCCAGACTATTTGCCCCCACCCCTCCTTTTACACCGCCACTACTCTCTGTTATTATCTATGCATAAGTCACTTTAATAACTCTACCCACATGTACATATTCAAATCAAATCAAACTTTATTTGTCACATGCGCCGAACACAACAACCGTAGACTTTACGGTGAATGTTTACTTACAAGCCCTTAACCAACAGTGGAGTTCAAGAAGAGTTAAGAAAATATTTACCAAGTAGACTAAAATAAAAAGTCATAATAAAAGGTTAGTTGAAGTAATTTGTACATGTAGGTGGGGGTGAAGTGTCTATGCATAGATAATAAACAGTGAGTAGCAGCAGTATAGAAAAGGGAGGAGGGTGTCAATGTAAATTGTCTGGTGGTGATTTTATTAATTGTTCAGCATTCTAATGTTGAGGGAGAGGTTGTTGTCCTGGCACCACACTACAGTTCTCTAACCTCCTCCCTATAGGCCGTCTCATCGCTGTCGGTGATCAGGCCTACCACTGTTGTGTCGTCAGCAAACTTAATGACGGTGTTGGAGTCGTGTCTGGCCACGCAGTCGTGGGTGAACAGGGAATACAGGAGGGGACTAAGCACACACCCCTGAGGGGCCCCATTGTTGATGATCAGCATGGCAGACGTGTTACCTCAATTATCTCAAATAACCGGTGCCCCGCACATATAGCCTTGCTATTGTTATTTTACTTCTACTCTTTAATTACTTGTTACTTTTAAAAAATTTAAAAATCTTAAAACTGTATTGTTGGTTAAGGGCTTGTAAGTAAGCATTTCACTGTCTAAGGTCTAAACCTGTTGTATTTGACGCATGTGACAAAACCCTGGAATGAGTAGGTGTGTCCAAACTTTTGACTGGTACTGTACATTAGAAACATACATTAGATTCATAGCAACAACAGAAATCAACATGGTAGATGGTGGTGGATAGGATGATCAATTCTAGTCCATTCAGATCAGATTTTCACATGCTTTAGGAAAACTTTAATACTTGTTCTACCCTCATTAGTGGATGACCTATGCTCCTCACTGAGTTAAAGGGTTTAATTCAAGTAAATCAGTGAAATTGTTGTATATCAACAGAGATTAGTACTAGCTAGATGCTAGTTTCGATAGGCTATCATCTGAAAACCATCTATAAAGGGACTGTCCACATAAAACCAACAGTCGTTTGTGATTGGAAAGGAGAACAGACACAGGAATATGACCTCACCTGGCGGGGTGGAACTTCCTCTCGTCTTCCTCGTCTGAGTCGCTGTGGATGGTGATGACGCTGACCGCCGGGCTGGGCGTGTCTGAGATGATGATTGGCTGAGAGAGAGCTGCCACACTGCAGGTGGGCGGAGTCAGCATGGCGTTGGTGAGCAGCGACACACCGGGCACACCCCTGGATACACACACACTTGGTTACCAATCCTGCTTTTCTCGTCACCGTTCCAGAGTTCCAGAGTTCCAGAGTAATGGCCAAAACATTTCCATCAGTGAGCAAAAAAACACACACCTTTCTAAGTGGAGCCCCTGGAAATCTAACTTTACCAGCTAACTGTTGCTAGTAGATGTAACTAGTTGATGAACCTAACCAACTAACTGTAACTAGTTGATAACAGTAACTAGTTGATAACTGTTACTAGTTGATAACTGTTACGAGTTGATAACTGGTACTAGTTGATAACTGTAACTAGTTGATAACTGTTACTAGTTAATAACTGTAACTAGTTGATAACTGTAACTAGTTGATAACAGTAACTAGTTGATAACTGTTACTAGTTAATAATGGTAACTAGTTGATAACTGTTACTAGTTGATAACTGTTACTAGTTAATAACTGTAACTAGTTGATAACTGTTACTAGTTAATAACTGTTACTAGTTGATAACTGTTACTAGTTAATAACTGTAACTAGTTGATAACTGTTATTAGTAGATAACTGTTACTAGTTGATAACTGTTACTAGTTAATAACTGTAACTAGTTGATAACTGTTACTAGTTAATAACTGTTACTAGTTGATAACTGTTACTAGTTAATAACTGTAACTAGTTGATAACTGTTATTAGTAGATAACTGTTACTAGTTGATAACTGTTACTAGTTAATAACTGTAACTAGTTGATAACTGTAACTAGTTGATAACTAGTAGATAACGAGTTGATAATAAGTTGATAACGGTTACTAGTTGATAACTGGTACTAGTTGATAACTGTAACTAGTTGATAACTGTTACTAGTTAATAACTGTAACTAGTTGATAACTGTAACTAGTTGATAACAGTAACTAGTTGATAACAGTAACTAGTTGATAACTGTTACAAGTTAATAATGGTAACTAGTTGATAACTGTTACTAGTTGATAACTGTTACTAGTTAATAACTGTAACTAGTTGATAACTGTTACTAGTTAATAACTGTTACTAGTTGATAACTGTTACTAGTTAATAACTGTAACTAGTTGATAACTGTTATTAGTAGATAACTGTTATTAGTAGATAACTGTTACTAGTTGATAACTCTAACTAGTTGATAACTGTTACTAGTTGATAACTGTTACTAGTTAATAACTGTTACTAGTTAATAACTGTAACTAGTTGATAACTGTTACTAGTTTTAACTGTTACTAGTTAATAACTGTAACTAGTTGATAACTGTTATTAGTAGATAACTGTTATTAGTTGATAACTGTTACTAGTTGATAACTGTTACTAGTTGATAACTGTTACTAGTTGATAACTGTAACTAGTTTATAACTGTTACTAGTTGATAACTGTAACTATATAGTTGATAACTGTTACTAGTTGATAACTGTAACTATATAGTTGATAACTGTTACTAGTTGATAACTGTTACTAGTTGATAACTGTTACTAGTTGATAACTGTTACTAGTTGATAACTGTTATTAGTTGATAACTGTTACTAGTTGATAACTGGTACTAGTTGATAACTGTAACTAGTTGATAACTGTTATTAGTTGATAACTGTAACTATATAGTTGATAACTGTTACTAGTTGATAACTGTTACTAGTTGATAACTGTAACTATATAGTTGATAACTGTTATTAGTTGATAACTGTTACTAGTTGATAACTGTTACTAGTTGATAACTGTAACTATATAGTTGATAACTGTTACTAGTTGATAACTGTAACTATATAGTTGATAACTGTTATTAGTTGATAACTGTTACTAGTTGATAACTGTTACTAGTTGATAACTGTAACTATATAGTTGATAACTGTTATTAGTTGATAACTGGTACTAGTTGATAACTGTAACTAGTTGATAACTGTTAATTAGTTGATAACTGTAACTATATAGTTGATAACTGTTACTAGTTGATAACTGTTACTAGTTGATAACTGTAACTATATAGTTGATAACTGTTATTAGTTGATAACTGTTACTAGTTGATAACTGTTACTATATAGTTGATAACTGTTACTAGTTGATAACTGTTATTAGTTGATAACTGTAACTATATAGTTGATAACTGTTACTAGTTGATAACTGTTATTAGTTGATAACTGTAACTATATAGTTGATAACTGTTACTAGTTGATAACTGTTATTAGTTGATAACTGTAACTATATAGTTGATAACTGTTACTAGTTGATAACTGTTATTAGTTGATAACTGTAACTATATAGTTGATAACTGTTACTAGTTGATAACTGTTACTAGTTGATAACTGTAACTAGTTGATAACTGTTATTAGTTGATAACTGTAACTATATAGTTGATAACTGTTACTAGTTGATAACTGTAACTATATAGTTGATAACTGTTACTAGTTGATAACTGTTACTAGTTGATAACTGTAACTATATAGTTGATAACTGTTATTAGTTGATAACTGTTACTAGTTGATAACTAACTATATAGTTGATAACTGTTACTAGTTGATAACTGTTACTAGTTGATAACTGTTATTAGTTGATAACTGGTACTAGTTGATAACTGTTACTAGTTAATAACTGTAACTAGTTGATAACTGTTACTAGTTGATAACTGTTATTAGTTGATAACTGTTACTAGTTGATAACTGTTACTAGTTGATAACTGTTGCTAGTTGATAACTGTTATTAGTTGATAACTGTTACTAGTTGATAACTGTTGCTAGTTGATAACTGTTACTAGTTGATAACTGTTACTATATAGTTGATAACTGTTACTAGTTGATAACTGTTACTAGTTGATAACTGTTATTAGTTGATAACTGTTACTAGTTGATAACTGTTACTAGTTGATAACTGTTACTATATAGTTGATAACTGTTACTAGTTGATAACTGTTACTAGTTGATAACTGTTACTAGTTGATAACTGTTACTAGTTGATAACTGTTACTATATAGTTGATAACTGTTACTAGTTGATAACTGTTACTATATAGTTGATAACTGTTACTAGTTGATAACTGTTACTAGTTGATAACTGTTATTAGTTGATAACTGTTACTAGTTGATAACTGTTACTAGTTGATAACTGTTACTATATAGTTGATAACTGTTACTAGTTGATAACTGTTACTAGTTGATAACTGTTATTAGTTGATAACTGTAACTAGTTGATAACTGTTACTAGTTGATAACTGTTACTAGTTGATAACTGTTACTAGTTGATAACTGTTACTATATAGTTGATAACTGTTACTAGTTGATAACTGTTACTAGTTGATAACTGTTATTAGTTGATAACTGTTGCTAGTTGATAACTGTTACTAGTTGATAACTGTTACTATATAGTTGATAACTGTTACTAGTTGATAACTGTTACTAGTTGATAACTGTTATTAGTTGATAACTGTTATTAGTTGATAACTGTTACTAGTTGATAACTGTTATTAGTTGATAACTGTTACTAGTTGATAACTGTTATTAGTTGATAACTGTTATTAGTTGATAACTGTTGCTAGTTGATAACTGTTACTAGTTGATAACTGTTACTAGTTGATAACTGTTACTATATAGTTGATAACTGTTACTAGTTGATAACTGTTACTAGTTGATAACTGTAACTATATAGTTGATAACTGTTATTAGTTGATAACTGTTACTAGTTGATAACTGTTACTAGTTGATAACTGTAACTATATAGTTGATAACTGTTACTAGTTGATAACTGTTACTAGTTAATAACTGTTACTAGTTTTAACTGTTACTAGTTGATAACTGTTACTAGTTGATAACTGTTACTAGTTGATAACTGTTACTAGTTAATAACTGTAACTAGTTGATAACTGTAACTATATAGTTGATAACTGTTACTAGTTAATAACTGTAACTAGTTGATAACTGTAACTATATAGTTGATAACTGTTACTAGTTGATAACTGTTACTAGTTGATAACTGTTATTAGTTGATAACTGTAACTATATAGTTGATAACTGTTACTAGTTGATAACTCTAACCAGTTGATAACTGTTACTAGTTGATAACTGTAACTAGTTGATAACTGTTATTAGTTGATAACTGTTATTAGTTGATAACTGTAACTATATAGTTGATAACTGTTACTAGTTAATAACTGTAACTATATAGTTGATAACTGTTACTAGTTGATAACTGTTACTAGTTGATAACTGTAACTAGTTGATAACTGTTATTAGTTGATAACTGTAACTAGTTGATAACTGTAACTAGTTGATAACTGTTACTAGTTGATAACTGTTACTAGTTGATAACTGTTACTAGTTGATAACTGTTACTAGTTAATAACTGTAACTAGTTGATAACTGTAACTAGTTGATAACTGTTACTAGTTGATAACTGTTACTAGTTGATAACTGTTATTAGTTGATAACTGTTATTAGTTGATAACTGTAACTAGTTGATAACTGTAACTAGTTGATAACTGTTACTAGTTAATAACTGTAACTAGTTGATAACTGTTATTAGTTGATAACTGTAACTAGTTGATAACTGTAACTAGTTGATAACTGTTACTAGTTAATAACTGTAACTAGTTGATAACTGTTACTAGTTGATAACTGTTACGAGTTGATAACTGTAACTAGTTGATAACTGTAACTAGTTGATAACTGTTATTAGTTGATAACTGTTATTAGTTGATAACTGTAACTATATAGTTGATAACTGTTACTAGTTAATAACTGTAACTATATAGTTGATAACTGTTACTAGTTGATAACTGTTACTAGTTGATAACTGTAACTATATAGTTGATAACTGTTACTAGTTGATAACTGTTACTAGTTGATAACTGTTACTAGTTGATAACTGTTACTAGTTAATAACTGTAACTAGTTGATAACTGTAACTAGTTGATAACTGTTACTAGTTGATAACTGTTACTAGTTGATAACTGTAACTATACAGTTGATAACTGTAACTAGTTGATAACTGTTATTAGTTGATAACTGTTACTAGTTGATAACTGTAACTAGTTGATAACTGTTATTAGTTGATAACTGTAACTATATAGTTGATAACTGTTATTAGTTGATAACTGTAACTATATAGTTGATAACTGTTACTAGTTGATAACTGTAACTATATAGTTGATAACTGTTACTAGTTGATAACTGTAACTATATAGTTGATAACTGTTACTAGTTGATAACTGTAACTATATAGTTGATAACTGTTATTAGTTGATAACTGTTACTAGTTGATAACTGTTACTAGTTGATAACTGTAACTATACAGTTGATAACTGTAACTAGTTGATAACTGTTACTAGTTGATAACTGTTAACTGAGTTGTCAAGTTGATAACTAGTTGATAAACTATTAGTTAATAATACAGTTGATAACTGTTATTAGTTGATAACTGTTATTAGTTGATAACTGTAACTAGTTGATAACTGTTACTAGTTAATAACTGTTACTAGTTGATAACTGTAACTATATAGTTGATAACTGTTACTAGTTAATAACTGTTACTAGTTGATAACTGTAACTATATAGTTGATAACTGTTACTAGTTGATAACTGTTATTAGTTGATAACTGTAACTATATAGTTGATAACTGTTACTAGTTGATAACTGTTATTAGTTGATAACTGTTACTAGTTAATAACTGTAACTAGTTGATAACTGTTACTAGTTAATAACTGTTATTAGTTGATAACTGTAACTATATAGTTGATAACTGTTACTAGTTAATAACTGTAACTAGTTGATAACTGTAACTATATAGTTGATAACTGTTACTAGTTAATAACTGTTACTAGTTGATAACTGTTATTAGTTGATAACTGTTATTAGTAGATAACTGTTACTAGTTAACTAGTTGTCCTACTAGTTGATAACTTAATAAGTTGATAACTCTACTTTTTTTTGAACATTTTGTTAAAAATCGCTAGCAACATTTCAGCGCCTGCTACTCATGCCAGGAATATAGTACGTTCATATGGTTAGAATGTGTGTATAGGAAACCTCGGACGTTTTTAAAACTGGTTAAATCTAGTTGATAACGACTAGTTGGCTATTACATAACGTTGATAACTGTTACACTGTTCAAGGAAAGCGCAGGATAAAAACCTGATCACAGAAAATGGAAATAAAGTTATCCTGATGCGCCACTTCCAGCAATTGTTAACAGTGAGCCGATTAACTAGATAAGACTAGTTGATAAGCATTCAACTCCCACAGCATCCCCATGCAGTCGAGTATCTTGTGAATTTAATCCTCTTTGATTCTTGGTTGAACCGATAAGAGGGCAATAACGTTACCTCCGGTCTCTAGTTGATAACCCAGATCATTCCGGGAAGAGCTCTCTCCTGAAATTTTTTCCAAGACGACAGCTACTGATATGTAACATCGCTAGTTGATAACACGGATGAGTTTTTTATCGCTTATTAACGTTTACTAATACCTAAAGTAGCATTACAAACGTATTTCAAGTGTTTTGTGAAAGTTTATCGTTAGTTGATAACTGTTTTGAATTTTAAAAATGACGTGTTACGTTGTGAAATCGCTGTTTCGTTTATCACACAGTTAATCGTTTATCACACAGTCTACATATAACGATATCTTGGCTTTATATGGCCCGATTTAATCGAAATAAAGACCCAATAGTGTTTATGGGACATCTAGGAGTGCCAACAAAGAAGATGGTGAAAGGTAATGACTGTTTTCTATTTTATTGTGCGGTTTGTGTAACGCTAGTTGATAAATGCTAATTATTTTGTTTACGTCCCCTGTAACTGTGCTTTTCTGTTGTAAGTGTATTGTAACTAGTTGCATGCTATCAGATAATAGCTTCTCATGCTGTCGCTGTTACTAGTTGAAAAGCATTTTAAAAATCTGACTTGTTGCCTGGATTCACAACGAGTGTAGCTTTAAATTGATACCCTGCATGTGTATTTTAATGAACTAGTTTTGAGTTTTAACTAATACTATTAGCATTTAGCGTAGCGCATTTGCATTTAACCAGAGTTCTAGTTGGGATAAACTGTAAGCGTTGAGGTAACTGTAACTAGTTGATAAGAGGTTAATAACTGTTATTAGTTGATAACTGTTACTAGTTGATAACTGTTACTAGTTGATAACTGTTACTAGTTGGTAACTGTAACTATATAGTTGATAAACTAGTTGGTAACTGTAACTATATAGTTGATAAACTAGTTGGTAACTGTAACTAGTTGATAACTGTAACTATATAGTTGATAAACTAGTTGGTAACTGTAACTATATAGTTGATAAACTAGTTGGTAACTGTAACTATATAGTTGATAAACTAGTTGGTAACTGTAACTAGTTGTTGATACTAGTTGATAACTGTAACTAGTTGATAACTGTAACTATATAGTTGATAAACTAGTTGATACTAGTTGATAACTGCAACTAGTTGTTGTAACACGATCTATCCATAGCCTTTCTCTTCCAGTCAGTTGTACCTGGTGGTTCTGTTGTTGCCGCGGCGACCCTTGGCCCTCTTCCCAGCTCCGCTCCTCTCCTGCTGTGACCTCTGGGTGGCCTGACCCCGGCTAGGGTCAGAGGTCGATTGACTCTGCTGCAGTACTCCCCTGTACTGAGACCCCCTACACACACCACACACATCTGAGTAACCCTGCTTTTCTTCAGACATGCGTTTCAAATACTGTTCCTGTGCCTGTGAGCTTGCCTGGCTTAAATCAACCAATAGAAAGGTCCCAAAACCGCAACCCCCCCCATCTGGCAATCCAGGCAGACAAGTAAACGCTCAAAGTTTTAAACATTTTTGTTTCTCTTTTTTGGGATAGTTACACCCTGACATGATCTGGGTGTATCTGCCTTCTGTTCTCTTATATAAAGAGGTCTATTGTGACAGACATCTATGTAACCATGGTGATAACCATACCTCCAGCTGTTTGTGTGCTGGGGCTGTGTCCGGATGGAGCGTCTCTACGGAGACTCCGCGACAACCGTCTGGTGGGCGGAGCCGTGGATGGCCACGCCAGGAACCGGCTGCCATGACGACGGGATGAGGATCTGCTGGGTGCCGGCGGGCCAAGCCTGCTACAGAGAGAGAGAGAGAAAAAAGAAAAAACACACACACATAGAAACCAGTTAGCATTCATTCCAGTGTTTATCTGTAATATCACATGAAAGCAGTGCCAACCCTGGACAGAATGTCATTGTCCAGAAGAGCCAATCACTACTCGTATTTGTAAGTATTGACATGTTGAACAGATCTGTCTGTTTAAACTATTGGCACACAGCTCAGACACCCATCCATACCCCACAAGACATGTCACCAGAGGTCTGTTTAAACTAGTAGCACACAGCTCAGACACCCATCCATACCCCACAAGACATGTCACCAGAGGTCTGTTTAAACTAGTAGCACACAGCTCAGACACCCATCCATACCCCACAAGACATGTCACCAGAGGTCTGTTTAAACTAGTAGCACACAGCTCAGACACCCATACAAACCCCACAAGACATGCCACCAGAGGTCTGTTTAAACTACTAGCACACAGCTCAGACACCCATCCATACCCCACAAGACATGCCACCAGAGGTCTCTTCACAGTCCCCAAGTCCAGAACAGACTATGGGGAGGTGCACAGTACTACATAGAGCCATGACTACATGGAACTCTATTCCACAGTACTACATAGAGCCATGACTACATGGAACTATATTCCACAGTACTACATAGAGCCATGACTACATGGAACTATATTCCACAGTACTACATAGAGCCATGACTACATGGAACTATATTCCACAGTACTACATAGAGCCATGACTACATGGAACTCTATTCCACAGTACTACATAGAGCCATGACTACATGGAACTCTATTCCACAGTACTACATAGAGCCATGACTACATGGAACTCTATTCCACAGTACTACATAGAGACATGACTACATGGAACTCTATTCCACAGTACTACATAGAGCCATGACTACATGGAACTCTATTCCACAGTACTACATAGAGCCATGACTACATGGAACTCTATTCCACAGTACTACATAGAGCCATGACTACATGGAACTCTATTCCACAGTACTACATAGAGCCATGACTACATGGAACTCTATTCCACGGTACTACATAGAGCCATGACTACATGGAACTCTATTCCACAGTACTACATAGAGCCATGACTACATGGAACTCTATTCCACGGTACTACATAGAGCCATGACTACATGGAACTCTATTCCACAGTACTACATAGAGCCATGACTACGTGGAACTCTATTCCACGGTACTACATAGAGCCATGACTACGTGGAACTCTATTCCACGGTACTACATAGAGCCATGACTACGTGGAACTCTATTCCACGGTACTACATAGAGCCATGACTACATGGAACTCTATTCCACAGTACTACATAGAGCCATGACTACATGGAACTCTATTCCACAGTACTACATAGAGCCATGACTACATGGAACTCTATTCCACAGTACTACATAGAGCCATGACTACATGGAACTCTATTCCACAGTACTACATAGAGCCATGACTACATGGAACTCTATTCCACAGTACTACATAGAGCCATGACAACATGGAACTCTATTCCACAGTACTACATAGAGCCATGACTACATGGAACTCTATTCCACAGTACTACATAGAGCCATGACTACATGGAACTCTATTCCACAGTACTACATAGAGCCATGACTACATGGAACTCTATTCCACAGTACTACATAGAGCCATGACTACATGGAACTCTATTCCACAGTACTACATAGAGCCATGACTACATGGAACTCTATTCCACAGTACTACATAGAGCCATGACTACATGGAACTCTATTCCACAGTACTACATAGAGCCATGACTACATGGAACTCTATTCCACAGTACTACATAGAGCCATGACTACATGGAACTCTATTCCACAGTACTACATAGAGCCATGACTACATGGAACTCTATTCCACAGTACTACATAGAGCCATGACTACATGGAACTCTATTCCACAGTACTACATAGAGACATGACTACATGGAACTCTATTCCACAGTACTACATAGAGCCATGACTACATGGAACTCTATTCCACAGTACTACATAGAGCCATGACTACATGGAACTCTATTCCACAGTACTACATAGAGCCATGACTACATGGAACTCTATTCCACAGTACTACATAGAGCCATGACTACATGGAACTCTATTCCACAGTACTACATAGAGCCATGACTACATGGAACTCTATTCCACAGTACTACATAGAGCCATGACTACATGGAACTCTATTCCACAGTACTACATAGAGCCATGACTACATGGAACTCTATTCCACAGTACTACATAGAGCCATGACTACATGGAACTCTATTCCACAGTACTACATAGAGCCATGACTACATGGAACTCTATTCCACAGTACTACATAGAGCCATGACTACATGGAACTCTATTCCACAGTACTACATAGAGCCATGACTACATGGAACTCTATTCCACAGTACTACATAGAGCCATGACTACATGGAACTCTATTCCACAGTACTACATAGAGACATGACTACATGGAACTCTATTCCACAGTACTACATAGAGCCATGACTACATGGAACTCTATTCCACAGTACTACATAGAGCCATGACTACATGGAACTCTATTCCACAGTACTACATAGAGCCATGACTACATGGAACTCTATTCCACAGTACTACATAGAGCCATGACTACATGGAACTCTATTCCACAGTACTACATAGAGCCATGACTACATGGAACTCTATTCCACAGTACTACATAGAGCCATGACTACATGGAACTCTATTCCACAGTACTACATAGAGCCATGACTACATGGAACTCTATTCCACAGTACTACATAGAGCCATGACTACATGGAACTCTATTCCACAGTACTACATAGAGCCATGACTACATGGAACTCTATTCCACAGTACTACATAGAGCCATGACTACATGGAACTCTATTCCACAGTACTACATAGAGCCATGACTACATGGAACTCTATTCCACAGTACTACATAGAGCCGTGACTACATGGAACTCTATTCCACAGTACTACATAGAGACATGACTACATGGAACTCTATTCCACAGTACTACATAGAGCCATGACTACATGGAACTCTATTCCACAGTACTACATAGAGCCATGACTACATGGAACTCTATTCCACAGTACTACATAGAGCCATGACTACATGGAACTCTATTCCACATCAAATAACTGATGCAGCAGGGGAATCAGATTATAATTTTTTTAAACCGATAAGAATACACCTTATGGAACAGTGGGGACTGTGGAGAGACAAACACACACAGGCAGACACATAAGACACACATTCTACACACACATGGATGTTGTATTGTAGATATGTGGTAGTAGTGTAGTAGTATGTAGTATGTGGTAGTAGTGTAGTGGCCTGAGGAAACACACTTAAAGTGGTATGAAATGTAATGGCATATTTTTTTTATTGTATATACAGTGGGGCAAAAAGTATTTAGTCAGCCACCAATTGTGCAAGTTCTCCCACTTAAAAGATGAGAGAGGCCTGTAATTGTCATCATAGGTACACTTCAACTATGACAGACAAAATGAGAAAAGAAATATCCAGAAAATCACATTGTAGGATTTTTAATTAATTTATTTGCAAATTATGGTGGAAAATAAGTGACTAAATACTTTTTTGCCCCATTGTAACTGCCTTGGCAGGAACTAATGGGCAGCTGCTGCCTTGACAGGAACTAATGGGGATCCATAATAAACCCCAGGAAGAGTAGCTGCTGCCTTGGCAGGAACTAATGGGGATCCATAATAAACCCCAGGAAGAGTAGCTGCTGCCTTGGCAGGAACTAATGGGGATCCATAATAAACCCCAGGAAGAGTAGCTGCTGCCTTGGCAGGAACTAATGGGGATCCATAATAAATCCCAGGAAGAGCAGCTGCTGCCTTGACAGGAACTAATGGGGATCCATAATAAACCCCAGGAAGAGTAGCTGCTGCCTTGGCAGGAACTAATGGGGATCCATAATAAACCCCAGGAAGAGCAGCTGCTGCCTTGGCAGGAACTAATGGGGATCCATAATAAACCCCAGGAAGAGTAGCTGCTGCCTTGGCAGGAACTAATGGGGATCCATAATAAACCCCAGGAAGAGTAGCTGCTGCCTTGGCAGGAACTAATGGGGATCCATAATAAACCCCAGGAAGAGTAGCTGCTGCCTTGGCAGGAACTAATGGGGATCCATAATAAACCCCAGGAAGAGCAGCTGCTTCCTTGACAGGAACTAATGGGGATCCATAATAAACCCCAGGAAGAGTAGCTGCTGCCTTGGCAGGAACTAATGGGGATCCATAATAAACCCCAGGAAGAGTAGCTGCTGCCTCGGCAGGAACTAATGGGGATCCATAATAAACCCCAGGAAGAGTAGCTGCTGCCTTGGCATGAACTAATGGGGATCCATAATAAACCCCAGGAAGAGTAGCTGCTGCCTTGGCATGAACTAATGGGGATCCATAGTAAACCCCAGGAAGAGTAGCTGCTGCCTTGACAGGAACTAATGGGGATCCATAATAAGTTCCAATACCAGACTCTCATGATTGCTAAATACTGCACAATTTAAACACCAATCCCCCTTGCCAAATACATGTGTAAATATTGGACTATAAACGGTGCCTTCCTGTATTATACCGATGCTCAAATGTTTATTCTGTTCTACTGAGACATTTACTTTATGTTGGTATTCTTATCTTTATTATTTATTATTATTGTTGTTGTTGCATCGTCCAGAAGGAACCTGTATGTGAGCATTTGGTTGGACGATGCATACCATGCCTATCCTGTACATACAACTAATAACACTTAAAACTTAGATTAGGCAGAGAGAGACAGAGACAGAGAGACAGAGAGAGATAGACGGAGAGAGAGACAGAGAGATAGACGGAGAGAGAGAGGGAGACAGAGAGAAAGAGTGAGAGACGGAGAGAGAGTGAGAGACAGAGAGACGGAGAGAGAGAGAGAGACGGAGAGAGAGAGACGGAGAGAGGGACGGAGAGAGAGAGAGAGACAGAGAGAAAGAGACAGAGAGAGAGAGAGACGGAGAGAGAGAGAGACGGAGAGAGACGGAGGGAGAGAGACGGAGAGAGAGAGACGGAGAGAGAGAGAGACGGAGAGAGAGAGACGGAGAGAGAGAGAGACGGAGAGAGAGAGACGGAGTGAGAGAGATGGAGAGAGAGGGAGACGGAGAGAGAGAGACGGAGAGAGAGAGAGACGGCGAGAGAGAGAGACGG
Source organism: Oncorhynchus nerka (assembly GCF_034236695.1). Taxonomy (NCBI): domain Eukaryota; kingdom Metazoa; phylum Chordata; class Actinopteri; order Salmoniformes; family Salmonidae; genus Oncorhynchus; species Oncorhynchus nerka. The sequence continues at coordinate 94,963,263 of NC_088397.1, read as the reverse complement.
AGAGAGAGAGATGGAGAGAAAGAGACGGAGAGAGAGAGATGGAGAGAGAGAGAGAGAGCGAGACGGAGAGAGAGAGAGACGGAGAGAGAGAGAGAGACGGAGAGAGAGAGCTAGAGAGAGAGAGAGAGCGAGACGGAGAGAGAGAGAGACGGAGAGAGAGACTGAGGGAGAGAGATGGAGAGAGAGGGAGACGGAGAGAGAGAGAGACGGAGAGAGGGACGGAGAGAGAGAGAGACGGAGAGAGAGAGATGGAGAGAGAGAGAGAGAGAGCGAGACGGAGAGAGAGAGAGACGGAGAGAGAGAGACTGAGGGAGAGAGATGGAGAGAAAGAGACGGAGGGAGAGAGACGGAGAGAGAGAGAGAGACGAGACGGAGAGAGAGAGATGGAGAGAGAGAGAGAGAGAGAGAGAGAGAGAGAGAGAGACGGGGCTATATGGCTGCTGACTAGCTCTCTACATCACCGATGTCATGGGAGTCTGGGACCTGATAAACTGGACAACTACATCCAACAAGAAAGGAAGGAAGGAAGGACGGAGGGAAACACTAACTAGAACAGTCTCATTGCGGTGCCAATACCGTTGAGCTGAAAGGAAAGGAGAAGAATGGGTCGAGCTGTTAAGGAAAGGTGTGTCTCAGCTGGTGTCTCCTTTAGGGAAAAGATATGAGAGGAAGTAGGGGGCGAAGGAGGGGCGAGGGAGGGAGAGGGGGAACAAGCAACCACAGGAAGCTTCAAATAAAGTGAAGTCAGGAATCATGCCTCCATGTCCTCAGAACAGCAGATCTACAGAAAGGAGGGGAAGAGGGTGTGTGTAGGCGCCTCCACACTGCAAGAGAAAGGAAATGACAGACTGAGAAAAAGGAAACGGGGACAGAGATAATCAGAGTAGAGACGGAGAACAAGGTAAGAGACAGAGATAATCAGAGTAGAGACGGAGAACGAGGTAAGAGACAGAGATAATCAGAGTAGAGACGGAGAACGAGGTAAGAGAGAGAGAGATAATCAGAGTAGAGACGGAGAACGAGGTAAGAGACAGAGATAATCAGAGTAGAGACGGAGAACCAGGTAAGAGAGAGAGATAATCAGAGTAGAGACGGAGAACGAGGTAAGAGACAGAGATAATCAGAGTAGAAACGGAGAACGAGGTAAGAGACAGAGATAATCAGAGTAGAGACGGAGAACGAGGTAAGAGACAGAGATAATCAGAGTAGAGACGGAGAATGAGGTAAGAGACAGAGATAATCAGAGTAGAGACGGAGAACGAGGCAAGAGACAGAGATAATCAGAGTAGAGACAGAGACAGAGAACGAGGTAAGAGACAGAGATAATCAGAGTAGAAACGGAGAACGAGGTAAGAAACAGAGATAATCAGAGCAGAGACGGAGAACGAGGTAAGAGACAGAGATAATCAGAGTAGAGACGGAGAACGAGGTAAGAGAGAGAGAGATAATCAGAGTAGAGACGGAGAACGAGGTAAGAGACAGAGATAATCAGAGTAGAGACTGAGAACGAGGTAAGAGACAGAGATAATCAGAGTAGAGACGGAGAACGAGGTAAGAGACAGAGATAATCAGAGTAGAGACGGAGAACCAGGTAAGAAACAGAGATAATCAGAGTAGAGACGGAGAACGAGGTAAGAGACAGAGATAATCAGAGTAGAGACGGAGAACGAGGTAAGAAACAGAGATAATCAGAGTAGAGACGGAGAACGAGGTAAGAGACAGAGATAATCAGAGTAGAGACAGAGACAGAGATAATCAGAGTAGAGACGGAGAACGAGGTAAGAGACAGAGATAATCAGAGTAGAGACGGAGAACGAGGTAAGAGAGAGAGAGATAATCAGAGTAGAGACGGAGAACCAGGTAAGAGAGAGAGATAATCAGAGTAGACGGAGAACGAGGTAAGAGACAGAGATAATCAGAGTAGAAACGGAGAACGAGGTAAGAGACAGAGATAATCAGAGTAGAGACGGAGAACGAGGTAAGAGACAGAGATAATCAGAGTAGAGACGGAGAACGAGGTAAGAGACAGAGATAATCAGAGTAGAGACGGAGAACGAGGTAAGAGACAGAGATAATCAGAGTAGAGACGGAGAACGAGGTAAGAAACAGAGATAATCAGAGTAGAGACGGAGAACGAGGTAAGAGACAGAGATAATCAGAGTAGAGACGGAGAACGAGGTAAGAAACAGAGATAATCAGAGTAGAGACGGAGAACGAGGTAAGAGACAGAGATAATCAGAGTAGAGACGGAGAACGAGGTAAGAAACAGAGATAATCAGAGTAGAGACGGAGAACGAGGTAAGAGACAGAGATAATCAGAGTAGAGACAGAGACAGAGATAATCAGAGTAGAGACGGAGAATGAGGTAAGAGAGAGAGAGATAATCAGAGTAGAGACGGAGAACCAGGTAAGAGAGAGAGATAATCAGAGTAGACGGAGAACGAGGTAAGAGACAGAGATAATCAGAGTAGAAACGGAGAACGAGGTAAGAGACAGAGATAATCAGAGTAGAGACGGAGAACGAGGTAAGAGACAGAGATAATCAGAGTAGAGACGGAGAACGAGGTAAGAGACAGAGATAATCAGAGTAGAGACGGAGAACGAGGTAAGAGACAGAGATAATCAGAGTAGAGACGGAGAACGAGGTAAGAAACAGAGATAATCAGAGTAGAGACGGAGAACGAGGTAAGAGACAGAGATAATCAGAGTAGGGACGGAGAACGAGGTAAGAGACAGAGATAATCAGAGTAGAGACGGAGAACGAGGTAAGAGACAGAGATAATCAGAGTAGAGACGGAGAACGAGGTAAGAGACAGAGATAATCAGAGTGGAGACTGAACATTATTGAAAGGGAGAGAATAAGAAGAGGATTGAACTGGGTGAGCGAGGAGGAGAAGGGAGAACGTGGAGGTGTGTGTGTGTTTTACCAGCACGGTGGCAGTGTGCTCCAGCAGAGTGGGGTGGCCAGCATCACAGCCCAGCCCCAGGGAACAGAGTACTGGGGGGGCTACGCCCGCTACCGTGGGGGGTGGGGGTGGAGGGTGGCTACCATCAGGGGTGTGCAGGAGCCCTGGGAGGTGGAGGGGAAGGGGGATGGGTCAGGAAAGGGTGGAGGGTTAAATAAGTTGGCAGAGACTCTTTATCCTCGGGTTGGTGAACACTCGTTATTTTCGACCTGTGGAAGCAGGTGTTTCTGGACTGATTGAGATAAGATGTAGGTCAGACGATAAAACTGTCAAGGTCATGACGATGGTCCTTGGATGGGGAGAGGAGGAGATATGAGCCCAACTCCAACAACCTTTCAACCGGAATATGTTCTAGATTCTTCTGAGCTTCAAGACCTGGAGTTCTCACAGACACGCACACACACAGACAGATACACACAGACAGACAGACACACACAGATACACACACACACACACAGACACACACAGATACACACAGACAGACAGACACACACAGATACACACACACACACACAGACAGATACACACAGACAGACAGACACACACAGATACACACACACACACACAGATACACACAGACAGACAGACACACACAGATACACACACACACACACAGACAGACACACACAAGCAGACACAAACAGATACACATACACAGACAGACAGACAGACAGACAGACAGACAGACAGACAGACAGACAGACAGACAGACAGACAGACAGACAGACACATGTACCTGTGTGAGCATGGCAGGCTGCAGCTGCAGTGGCTGTGTTGATTGGTTCTGGTTCACTATGGGGGCTGAACTGTTCATCCTCACTGGGAAACTAGAGCTCTTATTGGATGACTGGAGACCTGCAGACAGAAGAACAGCCAATCAGTGACCACCATGACATCACAACAGTGTTGCTAAGTCCCAAGTAATTCAGACGGTCTGAAGTTTACATACACCTTAGCCAAATACAAAGTAGATGTCCTAACCGACTTGTGTCCTGCACAAAGTAGATGTCCTAACCGACTTGTGTCCTGCACAAAGTAGATGTCCTAACCGACTTGTGTCCTGCACAAAGCAGATGTCCTAACCGACTTGTGTCCTGCACAAAGTAGATGTCCTAACCGACTTGTGTCATGTACAAAGCAGATGTCCTAACTGACTTGTGTCCTGCACAAAGTAGATGTCCTAACTGACTTGTGTCATGTACAAAGCAGATGTCCTAACTGACTTGTGTCATGTACAAAGTAGATGTCCTAACCGACTTGTGTCCTGAGTACTTCCGGCGCCGACTGAGATGGCCGCCTCGCTTCGCGTTCCTAGGAAACTATGCAGTTTTTTGTTTTTTTACGTGTTATTTCTTACATTAGTACCCCAGGTCATCTTAGGTTTCATTACATACAGTCGAGAAGAACTACTGAATATAAGATCAGCGCCAACTCACCATCAGTACGACCAAGAATATGTTTTCCGCGACGCGATCCGGTGTTCTGCCTTACAAACAGGACAACGGAATGGATGCATGCAGCACCCAAGGAAACGACTCCGAAAAAGAGGGGAAACGAGGCGGTGTTCTGGACTCCGAAAAAAGGGCACATCGCGCACCACTCCCCAGCATTCTTCTTGCCAATGTCCAGTCTCTTGACAACAAGGTTGACGAAATCCGAGCAAGAGTAGCATTCCAGAGGACATCAGAGACTGCAACGTTCTCTGCTTCACAGAAACATGGCTTACTGGGAAGACGCTATCCGACGCGGTGCAGCCAACGGGTTTCTCCACGCATCGCGCCCGACAGAAACAAACATCTTTCTGGTAAGAAGAGTGGCGGGGCGTATGCCTCATGACTAACGAGACATGGTGTGATGAAGGAAACATACAGGAACTCAAATCCTTCTGTTCACCTGATTTAGAATTCCTCACAATCAAATGTAGACCGCATTATCTTCCAAGAGAATTCTCCTCGATTATAATCACAGCCGTATATATCCCCCCCAAGCAGACACATCGATGGCTCTGAACGAACTTTATTTAACTCTTTGCAAACTGGAAACCATTTATCCGGAGGCTGCATTCATTGTAGCTGGGGATTTTAACAAAGCTAATCTGAAAACAAGACTCCCTAAATTTTACCAGCATATCGATTGCGCAACCAGGGGTGGTAAAACCTTGGATCATTGTTACTCTAACTTCCATGACGCATATAAGGCCCTGCCCCGCCCCCTTTCGGAAAAGCTGACCACGACTCCATTTTGCTGATCCCTGCCTACAGGCAGAAACTAAAACAAGAGGCTCCCACGCTGAGGTCTGTCCAACGCTGGTCAGACCAAGCTGACTCCACACTCCAAGACTGCTTCCATCACGTGGACTGGGACATGTTTCGTATTGCGTCAGATGGAAATATTGACGAATACGCTGATTCGGTGTGCGAGTTCATTAGAACGTGCGTCGAAGATGTCGTTCCCATAGCAACGATAAAAACATTCCCAAACCAGAAACCGTGGATTGATGGCAGCATTCGCGTGAAACTGAAAGCGCGAACCACTGCTTTTAATCAGGGCAAGGTGTCTGGTAATATGTCCGAATATAAACAATGCAGCTATTCCTCCGCAAGGCTATTAAACAAGCTAAGCGTCAGTACAGAGACAAAGTGGAATCTCAATTCAATGGCTCAGACACAAGAGGCATGTGGCAGGGTCTACAGTCAATCACGGACTACAAGAAGAAACCCAGCCCAGTCACGGACCAGGATGTCTTGCTCCCAGGCAGACTAAATCACTTTTTGCCCGCTTTGAGGACAATACATTGCCACTGACACGGCCTGCAACGAAAACATGCGGTCTCTCCTTCACTGCAGCCGAGGTGAGTAAGACATTTAAACGTGTTAACCCTCGCAAGGCTGCAGGCCCAGACGGCATCCCCAGCCGCGCCTCAGAGCATGCGCAGACCAGCTGGCCGGTGTGTTTACGGACATATTCAATCAATCCCTATACCAGTCTGCTGTTCCCACATGCTTCAAGAGGGCCACCATTGTTCCTGTTCCCAAGAAAGCTAAGGTAACTGAGCTAAACGACTACCGCCCGTAGCACTCACTTCCGTCATCATGAAGTGCTTTGAGAGACTAGTCAAGGACCATATCACCTCCACCCTACCTGACACCCTAGACCCACTCCAATTTGCTTACCGCCCAAATAGGTCCACAGACGATGCAATCTCAACCACACTGCACACTGCCCTAACCCACCTGGACAAGAGGAATACCTATGTGAGAATGCTGTTCATCGACTACAGCTCGGCATTCAACACCATAGTACCCTCAAGCTCGTCATCAAGCTCGAGACCCTGGGTCTCGACCCCGCCCTGTGCAACTGGGTTCTGGACTTCCTGAAGGGCCGCCCCAGGTGGTGAGGGTAGGCAACAACATCTCCTCCCCGCTGATCCTCAACACGGGGCCCCACAAGTGCGTTCTGAGCCCTCTCCTGTACTCCCTGTTCACCCACGTCTGCGTGGCCATGCACGCTCCAACTCAATCATCAAGTTTGCGGACGACACAACAGTGGTAGGCTTGATTACCAACAACGACGAGACGGCCTACAGGGAGGAGGTGAGGGCCCTCGGAGTGTGGTGTCAGGGAAAATAACCTCACACTCAACGTCAACAAAACTAAGGAGATGATTGTGGACTTCAGGAAACAGCAGAGGGAACACCCCCTATCCACATCGATGGATCAGTAGTGGAGAGGGTAGCAAGTTTTAAGTTCCTCGGCATACACATCACAGACAAACTGAATTGGTCCACTCACACTGACAGCGTCGTGAAGAAGGCGCAGCAGCGCCTCTTCAACCTCAGGAGGCTGAAGAAATTCGGCTTGTCACCAAAAGCACTCACAAACTTCTACAGATGCACAATCGAGAGCATCCTGGCGGGCTGTATCACCGCCTGGTACGGCAACTGCTCCGCCCTCAACCGTAAGGCTCTCCAGAGGGTAGTGAGGTCTGCACAACGCATCACCGGGGCAAACTACCTGCCCTCCAGGACACCCTACACCACCCGATGTTACAGGAAGGCCATAAAGATCATCAAGGACATCAACCACCGAACCACTGCCTGTTCACCCCGCTATCATCCAGAAGGCGAGGTCAGTACAGGTGCATCAAAGCTGGGACCGAGAGACTGAAAAACAGCTTCTATCTCAAGGCCATCAGACTGTTAAACAGCCACCACTAACATTGAGTGGCTGCTGCCAACACACTGTCATTGACCCAACTCCAGCCACTTTAATAATGGGAATTGATGGGAAATTATGTAAATATATCACTAGCCACTTTAAACAATGCTACCTTATATAATGTTACTTACCCTACATTATTCATCTCATATGCATATGTATATACTGTACTCTAGATCATCGACTGCATTCTTATGTCACTAGCCACTTTAACTATGCCACTTTGTTTACTTTGTCTACATACTCATCTCATATGTATATACTGTACTCGATACCATCTACTGTATGCTGCTCTGTACCATCACTCATTCATATATCCTTATGTACATATTCCTTATCCCCTTACACTGTGTATAAGACAGTAGTTTTGGAATTGTTAGTTAGATTACTTGTTGGTTATCACTGCATTGTCGGAACTAGAAGCACAAGCATTTCGCTACACTCGCATTAACATCTGCTAACCATGTGTATGTGACAAATAAAATTTGATTTGATTTGATTTGATTTGTACAAAGCAGATGTCCTAACTGACTTGCTAAAACTATACGTATATAGATGGGCTCCGATACAATACAGGAACGATACGTTTTAATTTGAAACAATTCGGTGGGATTCGGTTTGATTAGAAAATGAATCGATGCGACTGGGTTCGATACGATTCGATGCACTAACATTTGATGCATAAACACATTCATTTTCCATTCTAAATGAAAATCTGCTGCTGATGGAACTCATGAGATGAATGTCTCTGAGATGAATGTCTCTGAGCTGAATGTCTCTGAGCT